>NC_080377.1:30573779-30873779 GCF_014773155.1 Arachis stenosperma
TTGCCATGGAAGGAGCCTTGCGTGCTTGAAGAAGGAGACAGTGAGAAAGCAGAGATTCAGAGGATGGAGCATCTCCAAACCCCAACCTATTCTCCATTACTGCAATACAAGTAACCATTTCATGTTCTTTTGCTTTTTACAATCAATCCTGATAATTTCTGATATCCTGACTAAGATTTACAAGATAACCATAGCTTGCTTCAAGCCAACAATCTCCGTGGGATCGACCCTTGCTCACGCAAGGTATTACTTGGACGACCCAGTGCACTTGCTGGTTAGTTGTGCGGGATTGCAATTTCGTGCACCAAGTTTTTGGCGCCGTTGCCGGGGATTGTTCGAGTTTGGACAACTGACGGCTTATCTTGTTGCTTAGATTAGGACTGTTTATTTTTGTTGGTTTAGAGTCTTTTAGTTGAGTCTAGGTTCATATTTTAAATTTGGTGTCAATTGCATGCTTTTGTTTTTCTTTTAATTTTTGAATTTTTACATGTTCTTAGTCCCTTTTTGATTCATAAAAATTTTAAGTTTGGTGTCCTCTTTGTGTTTTTCCCTTAAAAATTTTCGAAAAAATTAGTGTTTGATTTCAAAAAATTTTAAGTTTGGTGTCTTTTTGTGTTTTTCTCTTTCCTCTTTTCAAAAATCAAATTTTTTTCATAAAAATTTTTCAATCATATCTTTTTAATTGCGGTTTTCAAAATCTTTTTAATTAACTAATTGATTCAGTTCTCAATTTGCTTTGATCTTATTTTATTTTTAATTTTCGAATTTTTATTTTAGTTTTCTTTTGTTTTATTTTATTTTATTTTATTTTCGGATAATTCAAAAAAAAAATAAAACAAAATTTATCTGTTTGCAATCATTATCATTTCCCTTCTGTCCATTATGGACATAAGTGGGATTAATCAGTCCAAAAGGACTTTGGGGTCATATGCTAACCCCATTACAGCTGCATATGGGAGTAGCATCTGTACACCTCCCATCAAAGCAAGCAGCTTTGAGCTAAATCCTCAACTCATTATCATAGTGCAGCAAAATTGCCAGTATTCCGGTCTTCCACAGGAAGAACCTACTGAGTTTCTGGCACAATTTTTACAAATTGCTGACACAGTACATGATAAAGAGGTGGATCAGGATGTCTACAGACTATTACTGTTTCCATTTGCTGTAAAAGATCAAGCTAAAAGGTGGTTGAATAACCAACCTACAGCAAGCATAAAGACATGGAAACAGTTGTCAGACAAATTCCTGAATCACTTTTACCCTCCAAAGAGGATGACACAGCTAAGGCTGGACATCCAAGGCTTTAAACAAGAGGATAATGAATCCCTTTACAATGCCTGGGAGAGGTATAGAGGTATGCTAAGAAAATGTCCCTCTGAAATGTTTTCAGAGTGGGTACAGTTAGACATTTTCTACTATGGGCTTACAGAAAAAGCTCAGATGTCTTTAGACCACTCAGCTGGTGGATCTATACACATGAGGAAGACAATTGAAGAAGCTCAAGAGCTCATAGACACTGTTGCTAGAAACCAGTACTTATATTCTAGCAATGAGTTCGTTCCAAAGGAGGAAATCATGGCATTAGTCACTGATCCTGATCCTCAAGAACAGATGAATGAGCTTAATCAACAACTACTCCTGATGACAGAACAGTTAGCAGAGTTTAAAGAGATGCTCTATGAAACTAAGGTTGCTAACAAGAGCATAGAACTATAGTTGAATCAAGCAAAACAGCAAATATCTAAACAGATAACAGATGAATGTCAAGCAGTTCAACTGAGGAGTGGGAAAACACTGAATAACACTGCTCAAAAGAGTAAAAAGCCAAACAGGGAACAAATGACAGAGGATAACTAAACCACTGTTCAAAATCCCTCTGAGGACAGTAAGAGCCCAGAGAGGAATTTTATTGGCGTTCAAACGCCAGAAAGGGAAGGAAAGCTGGCGTTAAACGCCCATTCCTTGCCCAGTTCTGGCGTTCAGACGCCAGAAAAGGGGGAAAAGTTGGCGTTAAACGCCCAATTTCCACCCAATCCTGGCGTTCAGACGCCTAGGGAAAATCAGACACTTGAGAGTGCTGACAGTAATCCCTCTAACAAGGCTTCTTCAACCACTTCTGTAAGGAATAAACCTGCAGCATCTAAGGTTGAAGAATATCAAGCCAAGATGCCTTATCCTCAGAAACTCCGCAAAGCGGAACAGGATAAGCAATTTGCCCGCTTTGCAGACTATCTAAGGACTCTTGAAATAAAGATTCCGTTTGCAGAGGCACTTGAGCAAATACCTTCTTATGCTAAGTTCATGAAGGAAATCTTAAGTCATAAGAAGGATTGGAGAGAAACTGAAAAAGTGTTTCTCACTGAAGAATGCAGTGCAGTCATTCTGAAAAGCTTACCAGAAAAGCTTCAAGATCCTGGAAGCTTTCTGATACCATGCACATTAGAAGGCACTTGCACCAAGACAGCTCTATGTGATCTTGGAGCAAGCACAATCTATACCTGCATCCACTATCAGAAAGCTTGGGTTGATTGGAGAAGTCAAACCAACCAGGATATGCCTCCAACTTGCTGATGGCTCCATTAAACACCCATCAGGCATAATAGAGGACATGATTGTCAAGGTTGGGCCATTTGCCTTTCCAACTGACTTTGTAGTGCTGGAAATGGAGGAGCACAAGAGTGCAACTCTCATTTTAGGAAGACCTTTCCTAGCAACTGGACGAACTCTCATTGATGTACAAAAAGGGGAAGTAACTTTGAGAGTCAATGAGGATGTTCAAGTTGAATGCTGTAAAAGCTATGCAGCATCCAGACACACCAAATGACTGCATGGGCGCTGACATTATTGACTCTCTGGTAGAAGAGATCAATATGGCTGAAAGCCTAGAATCAGAGCTTGAAGACATCTTCAAAGATGTTCAACCTGATCAAGAAGAATCAGAGGAGGCAAGGGAATTTTCGAAAATTCTTCAGGAAGAGGATAAGCCTCCTAAGCCTGAACTCAAACCACTACCACCATCCCTGAAATATGCATTTCTGGGAGAGGGTGACACTTTTCCAGTAATTATAAGCTCTGCTTTAAATTCACAGGAAGAGGAAGCACTGATTCAAGTGCTAAGGACACACAAGACAGCTCTTGGGTGGTCCATAAGTGATCTTAAGGGCATTAGCCCAGCTAGATGCATGCACAAGATCCTATTGGAGGATAATGCCAAACCAGTGGTCCAACCACAGAGGAGGCTAAATCCTGCCATGAAGGAGGTGGTGCAGAAAGAGGTCACTAAATTACTAGAGGCTGGGATTATTTATCCTATTTCTGATAGCCCCTGGGTGAGCCCTGTCCAAGTTGTTCCCAAAAAGGGAGGCATGACAGTGGTTCATAATGAAAAAAATGAACTGGTTCCTACAAGAACAGTCACAGGGTGGCGCATGTGTATTGACTACAGAAGGCTCAATACAGCCACCAGAAAGGATCATTTTCCTTTACCATTCATAGACCAAATGCTAGAAAGACTAGCTGGCCATGATTACTATTGCTTTTTGGATGGCTATTCAGGCTACAACCAAATTGCAGTAGATCCTCAGGACCAAGAGAAAACAGCATTTACTTGCCCTTCTGGCGTGTTTGCCTACAGAAGAATGCCTTTTGGTCTGTGCAATGCACCTGCAACCTTTCAGAGGTGCATGCTCTCTATCTTCTCAGATATGGTAGAGAAATTTCTTGAAGTCTTCATGGACGACTTCTCAGTGTATGGAGACTCATTCAGCTCCTGTCTTAATCACCTAGCACTTGTCCTGAAAAGGTGCCAAGAGACTAACCTGGTTTTAAACTGGGAGAAATGTCACTTTATGGTGACTGAAGGAATTGTCCTTGGGCACAAAATTTCAAGCAGGGGAATAGAGGTGGATAAGGCAAAGGTAGAAGTAATTGAAAAATTACCACCACCTGCCAATGTTAAGGCAATCAGAAGCTTTCTGGGGCATGCAGGATTTTATAGAAGGTTTATAAAGGATTTTTCGAAAATTGCAAAACCTTTAAGTAACCTGCTAGCTGCTGACACACCATTTGTGTTTGACACACAGTGTCTGCAGGCATTTGAGACCCTGAAAGCTAAGCTGGTCACAGCACCAGTCATCTCTGCACCAGATTGGACATTGCCATTTGAATTAATGTGTGATGCCAGTGATCATGCCATTGGTGCAGTGTTGGGACAGAGGCATAACAAACTTTTGCATGTCATTTATTATGCTAGCCGTGTTCTAAATGATGCACAGAAGAATTACACAACCACAGAAAAGGAATTACTTGCAGTGGTCTATGACATTGACAAGTTTAGATCTTATCTAGTAGGATCCAAAGTGATTGTGTACACTGACCATGCTGCTCTTAAATACCTACTCACAAAGCAGGATTCAAAACCCAGGCTTATCAGATGGGTGTTGCTTCTGCAAGAGTTTGATATAGAAATAAGAGACAGAAAGGGGACAGAAAACCAAGTAGCTGATCATCTGTCCCGAATAGAACCAGTAGCTGGGGCGTCCCTCCCTTCTACTAAGATCTCTGAGACTTTCCCAGATGAGCAACTCTTTGCCATTCAGGAAGCTCCATGGTTTGCAGATATTGCAAACTATAAAGCTGTGAGGTTCATACCCAAGGAGTACAGCAGAGTGCAAAGAAAGAAATTAATTTCAGATGCCAAGTACTACCTCTGGGATGAACCATATCTCTTTAAGAGATGTGCTGACGGAGTAATCCGCAGATGTGTACCCAGAGAAGAAGCACAAAGGATCCTATGGCACTGCCATGGATCACAGTATGGAGGACATTTTGGAAGTGAGCGAACAGCCACTAAAGTCCTCCAATGTGGCTTCTACTGGCCTACTCTCTATAAAGATTCCCGAGAGTTTGTGCGTAACTGTGACAGTTGCCAAAGAGCTGGTAACCTGCCTCATGGATATGCCATGCCTCAACAAGGGATATTAGAGATAGAATTGTTTGATGTATGGGGAATTGACTTCATGGGTCCATTCCCACCATCATACTCAAACACTTACATTCTGGTGGCAGTGGACTACGTATCTAAGTGGGTAGAAGCAATTGCTACACCCACTAATGATACCAAGACCGTGCTAAAATTCCTCCAGAAAAACATCTTCAGCAGGTTTGGTGTTCCCAGAGTACTAATCAGTGATGGGGGCACTCATTTCTGCAATAAACAGCTATACTCTGCTATGGTTAGATATGGAATCAGCCATAAAGTGGCAACTCCGTATCATCCACAGACAAATGGGCAAGCTGAGGTCTCTAACAGAGAGCTAAAAAGAATCCTAGAACGGACTGTAATAGCCCGAAGAAAGGATTGGGCAAAGAGCTTGGATGATGCTCTGTGGGCATACAGAACAGCATTCAAGACTCCTATAGGAACCTCTCCATACCAATTGGTGTATGGGAAGGCCTGTCATCTGCCCGTGGAACTGGAACATAAAGCCTACTGGGCAACCAGGTTCCTAAACATGGATGCACAGTTAGCTGGTGAAAAAAGATTGCTCCAGCTAAATGAGCTAGAAGAGTTCAGACTCAATGCCTTTGAAAATGCAAAAATTTATAAGGAAAAGGCAAAGAAATGGCATGACAAGAAGTTGTCAACCAGAGTCTTTGAGCCAGGACAAAAAGTTCTGCTCTTCAACTCTAGGCTCAAATTGTTTCCAGGAAAACTCAAATCCCGGTGGAGGGGTCCGTATGTGATTACAGGAGTTTTACCATATGGATATGTTGAGCTTCAGGATATTGATTCTGACAAAAAGTTCATTGTTAATGGACAGAGAATCAAGCATTATCTTGAAGGCAATTTTGAGCAGGAATGCTCAAAACTGAGACTTGAGTGATTCTCAGTGAAGGTCCAGCTAAAGACAGTAAAGAAGCACTTGCTGGGAGGCAACCCAGTCATTAGGGGGTTATATGAATTGTTCTCACAGAGGCTAGTATCAAAAATGAAGGAATTCACAGAGTTACAGAAGGATTCAGCTCAAAAAGCAGAGAAAATGAGCTTACTGGCGAAAAAACGCCAGTAAGGGGCATTTTGGGCGTTAAACGCCAGAATGGGTACCATTCTGGGCGTTTAACGCCAGGAATGGTGCCATTTTGGGCGTTAAACGCCAGAATGGGCACCATTCTGGGCGTTTAACGCCAGGTGTGCAGCATCCTGGGCGTTTAGAAAAACGCCCAGTGATAAAGGCTTTCTGGCGTTTAACGCCAGCCAGGGCACCTGGCTGGGCGTTAAACGCCCAAAAGGGGCACCAAGTGGGCGTTAAACGCCAGAATGGGTGCCATTCTGGGCGTATTAACGCCAGAAAGGTGGGGGGACCACAATTCTGTTTTCAAATCAGATTTTTTTCAAACTTTCCTTTTCTCACCCATATTTTTCTACAAAAATACATTTCAATCTCCCATCATTCACTTTCAAAATTTCAAATATCCAAAATCACTCTTCAAATCTCTCAAATCAATTCCAAATTTTGTTTAAAAGAAATCATCCTTTTCTCAATTTCTTTCCATATCTTCTCAAATCTCCTTTCAATTTTTCGAAAAACTCCCCTGCCCACCTTATAAATTCACGTTTGGTTCCCTCATTCCATCACACCATTCGAATTTCCTCTTCCTCCCCCTCTCTTCTCTCTTCTCTTTTGCTTGAGGACAAGCAAACCTCTAAGTTTGGTGTGCTTTTTCGTGATCACTAAGCCAAGATTTATCAAGATCATGGCTCCTAAGGGAAAACAAACCAATTTAAGAGGAAAGAAAGAGACTAATCCAAAGAATCTTTGGAATCAAGAGAAGTTCTTAACCAAAGAACATGAAGACCATTATCACAAAATAATGGGTCTGAGGTCAGTGATCCCGGAAGTTAAATTTGATCTGAAAGAAGATGAATATCCGGGGATCCAAGAGCAAATTCGAAACAGAGGATGGGAAGTTCTAACCAATCCTGAGATAAAGGTTGGAAAGAACATGGTTCAGGAATTCTACTCAAATCTGTGGCTGACAGATAAGCAGAGAATGACTGGAACTGCTTACCATACCTACAGAACTATGGTCAGAGGGAAAGTTATGTACTTCCATCTGGACAAAATAAGAGAAATCTTCAAACTACCTCAACTGCAAGATGATCCTGACTCCTTTAATAGGAGGATGGTGAGAGTAGATAAAGGGTTGGATCAAGTTCTAGAGGACATATGCCTCCCTGGAACTAAGTGGATAACCAATTCAAAGGGTGTCCCAAACCAACTCAAGAGGGGAGACCTCAAACCAATTGCAAGAGGTTGGCTAGACTTTATTGGGCGTTCCATACTACCCACTAGCAACCGTTCTGAGGTCACCATCAAGAGAGCAGTGATGATTCATTGCATTATGCTTGGAAAAGAAGTGGAGGTTCATCATGTGATTGCTTGTGAGATCTACACAATTGCAAATAAGAATTCCACTGTAACCAAATTGGCTTACCCAAGCTTGATCTCCTTGCTCTGTAAAGAGGCTGGGGTAAAGGTAGAAGCAGATGAATTCATACCCATTGAGCATCCAATCACCAAGAAATCAATGGAAGGAGCAAGAGAAGCAGGGGCGTGAACTCCAAGAGATGAAACGCCAAAAGCTCTCCTCTCAAGCTGAGGGAGCATCCACTTCTCAAAATCAAGGTTGTTGAGTCCTAACTCTGTGAAAACCTCTATCATTAGGAGCCTAGTTTAAATTTTCGTTTTCTAATTTTTCCTTTTAGTTCTATTTTATATCTATTTTCTGAGTCTTGTTCTTAATTCATAATTAATAAAACTTAAAGTTTATGCCTTAAAGCTATGAATGTCCTATGAATCCATCACCTCTCTTAAATGAAAAATGCTTTAATCACAAAAGAACAAGAAGTACAGGATTTCGAAATTTATCCTTGAAATTAGTTGAATTAGTTTGATGTGGTGACAATACTTTTTGTTTTCTGAATGAATGCTTGAACAGTGCATATGTCTTTTGAATTTGTTGTTTTGAGAATGTTAAAATTGTTGGCTCTTGAAAGAATGAGGAGAAAGAGAACTGTTATTGAGGATCTGAAAAATCATTAAAGTGATTCTTGAAGCAAGAAAAAGCAGTGAAAAAAAAAAGAAAAAAAATTCGAAAAAAAAGGAGAAGAAAGAAAAAGAAAAAAAAAGAGAAATAAAGTTGTGAACCAAGGCAAAAGGAGTGTGCTTAAGAACCCTGGACACCTCTAGTTGGGGACTCTAGCAAAGCTGATTCACAATCTAAAAAGGTTCACCCAATTATGTGTCTGTGGCATGTATGTATCCGGTGGTAATACTGGAAGACAGAGTGCTTTGGGCCACAGCCAAGACTCATACACTAGCTATGTTCAAGAATCATTATACTTAACTAGGAGAATCAATAACACTATCTGAGTTCTGAGTTCTCATAGATGCCAATCATTCTGAACTTCAAAGGATAGAGTGAGATGCCAAAACTGTTCGGAGGCAAAAAGTTACTAGTCCCGCTCATCTAATTGGAACTATGTTTCTTTGATATTTTGGAATCTATAGTATATTCTCTTCTTTTTATCCTATTTTGATTTTCAGTTGCTTGGGGACAAGCAACAATTTAAGTTTGGTGTTGTGATAAGCGGATAATTTATACACTTTTTGGCATTGTTTTTAGTATGTTTTTAGTATGATTTAGTTAGTTTTTAGTATATTTTTATTAGTTTTTAATTAAAATTCACTTTTCTGGACTTTACTATGAGTTTGTGTGTTTTTCTGTGATTTCAGGTATTTTCTGACTGAAATTGAGGGTCCTGAGCAAAAATCTGATCCAGAGACCAAAAAGGACTGCAGATGCTGTTGGATTCTGACCTCCCTGCACTCGAAGTGGATTTTCTGGAGCTACAGAAGCCCAATTGGCGCGCTCTTAACGGCATTGGAAAGTAGACATCCTGGGCTTTCCAGCAATATATGATAGTCCATACTTTGCCCAAGATTTGATGGCCCAAACCGGCGTAGCAATTCGGCCTCAGAAATTCCAGCGTTAAACGCCGGAACTGGCATAAAACTTGGAGTTAAACGCCCAAACTGGCATGAAAGCTGGCGTTTAACTCCAGAAAAGGTCTCTACACGAAAATACTTCATTGCTCAGCCCAAGCACACACCAAGTGGGCCCGGAAGTGGATTTTTCTGTCATTTACTCATTTCTGTAAACCTTAGGATACTAGTTTACTATTAATAGGATCTTTTGACATTGTATCTGTACCTGATGACACTTTACACGTTTTCTTTGTGTACCTTCCACAGCATGAGTCTCTAAACCCCATGGTTGGGGGTGAGGAGCTCTGCTGTGTCTTGATGGATTAATGCAATTACTACTGTTTCTTATTCAATCATGCTTGCTTCCATTCTAAGATAATACTTGTTCTTAATCCGGATGAATGTGATGATCCGTGACAATCATCATCATTCTCAACTATGAACGTGTGCCTGACAACCACCTCCGTTCTACCTTAGATTGAGTAGTTATCTCTTGGATTCTTTAATCGAAATCTTCGTGGTATAAGCTAGAACTGATGGCGGCATTCAAGAGAATCCGGAAGGTCTAAACCTTGTCTGTGGTATTCTGAGTAGGATTCAATGACTGAATGACTGTGACGTGCTTCAAACTCCTAGCAGGCGGGGCGTTAGTGACAGACGCAAAAGTATCGATGGATATTATTCCGGCCTGACCGAGAACCGACAGCTGAATTCCGCTATGCTGTGACAGAGCATATGCAATCGCTTTCACTGAGAGGATGGGAGGTAGCCATTGACAACGGTGAAACCCTACATACAGCTTGCCATGGAAGGAGCCTTGCGTGCTTGAAGAAGGAGACAGTGAGAAAGCAGAGATTCAGAGGATGGAGCATCTCCAAACCCCAACCTATTCTCCATTACTGCAATACAAGTAACCATTTCATGTTCTTTTGCTTTTTACAATCAATCCTGATAATTTCTGATATCCTGACTAAGATTTACAAGATAACCATAGCTTGCTTCAAGCCGACAATCTCCGTGGGATCGACCCTTGCTCACGCAAGGTATTACTTGGACGACCCAGTGCACTTGCTGGTTAGTTGTGCGGGATTGCAATTTCGTGCACCATCCATAAAACTTGCAGTTTTGTTGCATTAATGCAACTAGCTGAGGTTTCAGCTCAAAGTTGTTGGCTCCAATGGCAGGAATGGAGATGCTTCTTTCATCAAATTTGGACGTTGGCTTTGTGAAGTCACCAAGCATTCTCCTTGCATTATTATTATTTTCAGCTGCCATCTCCTTCTCTTGTTCGAAAATTTCTAAAAGTTTGTTTCTGGATTGTTGTAATTTAGTTTCTCTTAGTTTCCTTTTCAGAGTCCTTTCAGGTTCAGGATCAATTTCAACAAGAGTGCCTTTTTCCCTGTTCCTGCTCATATGAAAGAGAAGAAAACAAGAAAAGAAGAGGAATCCTCTATGTCACAGTATAGAGATTCCTTTATGTTAGTAGAAGAAGAAAGGGGAGAAGAGTGAAGAAGAATGGGTTCGGTTTTTTAGATGAAGAGAGGTGAAGAGAAGTGTTAGTAATTAAATAATTAAATAGAAGAAGAGAAGAGGAAGAGAATTCGAAAATAATTTTAAAAAAGGGTTAGTGATTTTTGAAAATTAAAAGATAAGATAAGATTAAAATTAAGACAATTAATCAATTAAAAAGAATTTTTGAAAAAGAGAGAGATATTTTTGAAAATTAGAAAGGGAAAAGTAGTTAGGTGGTTTTGAAATAGGTAAGAAACAAACAAAAAGTTAGTTAGTTGAAAAAGATATTAAAATCAAATTTGAAAAGATAAGAAGATAAGAAGTTAGATAAGATATTTTGAAATCAAATTTTGAAAAAGATAAAATTTTAAAAAGATGTGATAAAAAGATAAGATAAGAAGATGTGATAAAAAGATATGATTGAAAAAGATTAATTTTTAAAATTAAAATTAATTACTTAACTAACAAGTAACTACAAGATATGATTCTAGAATTTAAAGATTGAACCTTTCTTAACAAGAAAGTAACAAATTTCAAATTTTTGAATCAATCACATTAATTGTTAGCTAATTTTCGAAAATTTGATATAAAGATAAGAAAAAGATTTTGAAAATATTTTGAAAAAGATTTTTGAAATTTTCGAAAAAGAGGAAAAATTGGAAAAGATATGATTTTTGAAAAAGATTTTGAAAATATAAGATTTTTAAAATTGAAATTTTGACTTGACTTGTAAGAAACAACTAATTTTTAAAAATTTTTTGACCAAGTCAACCCAAAATTTCGAAAATTTGGAGGGAAATAAGGAAAAGATAATTTTTTGATTTTTGAATTTTTAATGAGGAGAGAGAAAAACACAAACATGACCCAAAACATAAAAATTTTGGATCAAAACACAAGATGCATGCAAGAATACTATGAATGTCAAGATGAACACCAAGAACACTTTGAAGATCATGATGAACATCAAGAACATAATTTTGAAAAATTTTTTATGCAAAGAAAACATGCAAGACACCAAACTTAGAAATCTTTAATGCATGGACTCTAACAAACAAAAAATGCATATGAAAAACAACAAACAGCACAAAACAAGAAAACATCAAGATCAAACAAGAGGACTTATCAAGAACAACTTGAAGATCATGAAGAACACTATGAATGCATGGAATTTTTGAAAAATGCAAGAAAAATTTTTAAAGCATGCAATTGACACCAAACTTAAAGATTGACTCAAGACTCAAACAAGAAACACAAAATATTTTTGATTTTTATGATTTTCTAATTTTTTTTATTTTTATAAATTTTTTCGAAAATAAAATTTGGAAAAACGAAAAAGAAAAGAAAAATTTTGAAAAAGATTTTTGAAAAATTTTTTTGAAAAGAAAATTACCTAATCTGAGCAACAAGATGAACCGTCAGTTGTCCATACTCGAACAATCCCCGGCAATGGCGCCAAAAACTTGGTGGACGAAATTGTGATCCTTAAAGTTGTACTCCTTGTACTTGTATGGAATTTAAAATTGGCACGTGTGATCACAACTCCGTTCAACTTAACCAGCAAGTGTACTGGGTCATCCAAGTAATACCTTACGTGAGTAAGGGTCGATCCCACAGAGATTGTTGGTATGAAGCAAGCTATGGTCACCTTGTAAATCTCAGTTAGGCAGATTCAATGGTTATGGGTTTCGAAAATTAATAATAAATAGAAAATAAAAAGGGATAGAAATACTTATGTACATCATTAGTGGGATTTCAGATAGGCGTGTGGAGATGCTAGAATCCTTTTGAATCTCTACTTTCCTATTGCTTTCATCCAATCCTTCTTACTCCTTTCCATGGCAAGCTGTATGTAGGGCATCACCATCATCAATGGCTACTTTTAATCCTCTCGGGAAAATGGACCTATGCGCTGTCACTGCACGGCTAATCGTCTGGAGGCATCACCCTTGGCAATGGCTACATCCCATCCTCTCAGTGAAAATGATCTAAATGCTCTATCACAGCACCGCTAATCATCTGTCGGTTCTCAATTAGGTTGGAGTAGAATCTCTTGATTCTTTTGCGTTTGTCATCACGCCCAGCCTTCAGGAGTTTGAAGCTCGTCATAGTCATTCAATACCGGAATCCTACTCGGAATACCACAGACAAGGTTAGACTTTCCGGATTCCCAGGATCCTACTCGGAATACCACAGACAAGGTTAGACTTTTTGGATCCCCATGAATGCCGCCATCTATCTAGCTTATACCACGAAGATTCTGTTGGGGAATCTAAGAGATATGCGCCCGGCCTAAGGTAGAACGGAAGTGGTTGTCAGTCACGCGCGTTCATAGGTGAGAATGATGATGAGTGTCACGAATCATCACATTCATCAAAGTGTTGTGCAACGTATATCTTGGAATAAGAATAAAAGAGAATTGAATAGAAAGTAATAGTAATTGTATTGAAACTTGAGGTACAGCAGAGCTCCACACCCTTAATCTATGGTGTGCAGAAACTCCACCGTTGAAAATACATAAGTGAAAGGTTCACGCATGGCCGAATGGCCAGCCCCCTGAATGATCAAAAGACCAAATGATCAAAGAATAAACAGTCAAAAGATTAAACTGTCAAAAGATGTCTAATACAATAGTAAATTATCCTATTTATACTAGACTAGCTACTAGGGTTTACATGAGTAAGTAATTGATGCATAAATCCACTTCCGGGGCCCACTTGGTGTATGCTTGGGCTGAGCTTGATCTATCCACGAGCTGAGGCTTTTCTTGGAGTTGAACTCCAAGTTATAACGTGTTTTGGGCGTTCAACTCCGGATCATGACGTGTTTCTGGCGTTTAACTCCTGACAGCAGCATGTACTTGGCGTTCAACACCAATTTACGTCGTCAATTTCCGAATAAAGTATGGACTATTATATATTGCTGGAATTCTCTGGATGTCTACTTTCCAACTCCGTTGAGAGCGCGCCATTTGGAGTTCTGTAGCACCAGAAAATCCATTTCGAGTGCAGGGAGGTCAGATTCCAACAACATCAGCAGTCCTTTTGTCAGCCTTTTTCAGAGTTTTGCTCAAGTCCCTCAATTTCAGCCAGAAATTACCTGAAATCACAGAAAAACACACAAACTCATAGTAAAGTCCAGAAATGTGAATTTAACATAAAAACTTATGAAAACATCCCTAAAAGTAGCTTGAACTAACTAAAAACTACCTAAAAACAATGCCAAAAAGCGTATAAATTATCCGCTCATCAGCCCGCAAATATCTTTCGATTGATATCTAAGGTCAATCAATATCTTTCAAATCTCTATCTTGCTTCTTTTTTCTCCTTCAAAAATAAGAAATCTATGTATTTTGAAATTCAAATTACTCAAATGATTTGTGTTTATAAATAAAGGCCAAACTCCTTGATCATGTCACATTTTTCTCACATTCATGTTGTCATAATATGTGTTTTAGTTGTTGTTTTATTGACTTAAATATGTTTTCTCTTTTATCCCTTTAATTGCATTTCAAGATGAGAACTGTCATGGATATGGTTAATAAGATTAATCCTGAGAAGGAATCATGGAACCTTAAAGTTAGGGTGATTAGGCTTTGGTCTGTTCTTACTTTCACTGGTCAGCTTCTCCCAAATTCCATGGAGATGATTTTAGTTGATCAATCTGTGAGTTATAGTAGTCTAAATCTATTAAATTTTTTTGGCTGTTTATTTTTTGTATTTAGATGTATTTCTCCTTACCTTTTTTATATTGAGGTCTCAAATTTTGTTTCATTTAAATTTATTTTTCTCTTTATTCTATTTGTCATTTATCAGATATTTGTTATAATTTGTGTTGATTGGTAGGGGTGCAAGATACAAGCTACTGTTCGGAAGACTATGATTTATAAGTTCAAAGAACTTCTCTGTAAGGGTATATATAAGTAGAACTGGATTGCAAGTTATAGTTGAGAAAAATATACCCATTTGCAATTTGAAAGACACCATATAATAGGTACTGGATTGCAAGTTATAGTGGCACACAATATACTTAATTGATTGCCCTGATATTGCATATTGTGGCTTGAAATGTATACCTCGACTTCTAATATTTTTTTACCTTTCATTCTATACATAAAAATGGGATAGTGATCACATTGCCATGGCTTCTGAATTGGAAATCTTAAAAGATACACCCAAGTTCGCAGTGATGTTTAATGGCACTATGTTTATTGACAATCTTTTAAAAGATCATGAAAAGTCTGAGAAGAAAGACGATGATCAGAAATTGAAAAATAAGAAGAGAACAAACATGGAAACATCAAATCAGTTGTCAGATAATGAGAGAAAGAAAAGTAAGCATGAATTGATCTCTAAGATAAAAGAGGAGGTAATTTTTATATATAAATGATAAATTACATATTATGATTGTTCTGGTTATTTTTGAGATAAGATTGAATTGATGCTTTCTATAGGTTGAAGCTGAGTACAAGGCTACATCGTTTGTCCCAAATGTTACGAAGAGGAGACATGCAATCTGAAACACTCTCTTCTGTCTTTTTGAAACACACAATGCATTCTATAGTAATTAGGTTTGTATTTATATAGTACCTTTGTGTATTTGTATTACAGTGAGGCACCATTAGTTGTTGGATTGATAGGGGGTGATAATTTTTTTATTATTTAATATTTAAAATTCGGGAAAAGAAACCTGCTTTTTCATGAAAAGATATTAATTATTAAAAAAATTCAATTTTGAGACATCTAGAAATGTTTGAGAAGTGCAATATATAAAATAACCTTTTTTATTAAATAACTTTTTTAATTTTTGGATTACTCATGCCATCTTTCTTAATTTTGAGCCTTCTATTTCTCGATTTTTAAAAGATATACTTTTATGCCTTTGAAATAGTAAAATACTTCTGTTGTAAAAAGTGAGAAAACTTATAAAATTTAATGTTTCAATTCCAACTGCTGTCGTCCATATTTGTCTTTTTTTTTGTCACAGCCAAATTGAGTTTCAAATTCACTTGTGTGTTTTAAGTAACAATTCATTAAAATTTTTTAACCCATTTTAATGAAAATTTATACACTGAACTTCTATCTGAATTTACTTTTGTTGTCATACACAATGATAAAGGTTGAAAAAGAATATAAGAAATAGTACTTGAGTTTTTGTGATTGTGACTTTATGTAGTCCCAATTCAACGCAACAATAATTTAGAGTAAACATTTTAAGAGTAAAAATTTTTTTTGTTATCATTTTAATTCCAAATAATCTTTAAGGTAATACGGCTGAGTGAGCCATAACTTTATAACTTTTATTGTTTTTTATATTCTTTTTTTCACGTTCACTATTCTAGATGTTTTATAGTACTTGAGTTTGCTGTTTCGGGTGAAATGATTGTTTGAGTTTACTGTTTCGGGTGAAATGAGTGTTTTTGGCCAAGACGAATGTCTGTGGATCTACTAAGTTTCCTCTGAAGACTTCGTTGTTGAAAACTTAATCCTACAGCTGCTGCTGTTTCGGTTAATAAATAGCAAACATTTATTAGTTTTTGATCATATGTATTGATAGTTGGGTATTAGAATGTGGTAATTACAGTAAAATATTATTTGTTGTATCAAGGAAGGGTATAAATTAGGACTGTGGGTAAAAGAAATTCATCATGGTAAATTTTGGCAACGAATGTTTTTTGTCCATGCATTGCATATATTCCAATGAAGAATAGAAGAGAAAGCAAAAAAAAACCAAAAAACGTCCTCTATAGTGCGCTCTCTCTCATCTAAGTTAGGATTTTCATTAAAAGGTAGTGATTGAGAGATTTGTATGAACAAGTTGAAGTTGGGCAAAAGAAGTTTTACACTTATTGTTCTTCTTCTTTCTTTTATCTTGAAAAATAACAATTTTGATGAGATATTCCAAATATCCATTCTTTTTTTTTCTCTGTCTTTGATCAACATTTAAACATAATAAAGGGTCAAAGCAGTAATTTTTTTCAAATTCTTAAATTCTTCGTCTTTTTATGCACTTGGCCCTCTCTTTCTGATACTCTTTTTAATAGACCTTTATTAGCATAAAAAATGACAACTTATATTTTTGTAAAATAAATTTTTTATCCAATATATAAATTATTTTAACATGATAAATCAAAGAATTTTTTTAATATACATAAATTATATTGGTTATGATTCTTATTTATATTTATCTTTTGAATTGTATTGTTTATATTTTTAAGTTGTATTCGCATAATTTATGAAATTGAACAAGATACAATGTACTGTGAGATAGAATCTGTATAGCTATTTTAAGAAGTGCTCATCAAAATAAATGTTTCAAAAAACATGAATACTTATGCAAACTATGAGAAATTAGAAAAAGATACTTCTGTATTTTGAGTTGTAATAGAGTAAATAAATCTATTACATTTAATTAAAAATTCAATACACTAGACTACTTTTAGTAACGTAAAAAGATCAAAACAGGAAACAAAAATTTTTAACCCGTGCATTACACAGGACATCTGCTAGTATATATATATATATATATATATATATATATATATAAGCATGTAAGCCACGTTTTCATTCTTCCTTTTGTTTTTTTTTTAACTTTAACAACAACAACAACAACAACAACAACAACAACAACAACAACAACAACAACAATAATAATAATAATTAAAGTTCTTTTTTATCTTTTTAAAAATATCTCATTATAATTAAAATTTTTTAAAATGCCTAATGAATTTTAAATTTAAAGTATCATAAAATTTATTTTAATGACTTTTAGCAAAAATGATTTTTCTTAAATAAAATTCTCAATAAGTATAATAAATCGTAAATCACTCATTATTTAATTTTCAAAAATTCGAGTTGTTATATACTTTATGCGTACGCATGATGGCTCAAAATCTTCTTGTTGTGCGTACACCTAATACATTTGTACGCATGATGGCCAATATCCCACGTCTATTCTTCTATGTTCCACGTTGAATTGGGGGTCATGCGTACGCATGAATGAGCGTATTCCTCCACTTGTGCGTATGCATGGGTCATGCGTATGCACAACTTCCTTTATCGTGTTGAAGTGCCTAATGCGCATGGGACGCTTAATTGGTTTGGCGTGGCACGCTGCTCTCTCCCACATTACACGTGAAACTTTATTTCCAACACTTGGTGTCCAGGGAGCTCTCTGTTTGGTCCAGAGAGCTTTCTGAGTTACTTATGCATTTTGCTCTTTATGCTCAAAGTGATTTTTGGCCTTCTTTTCTCTTTAATCTTTGCCAATTCTCTTTCAAATTCTCTGAAATCAATAAATACACACTAACTCAAAGTATTTCTCAATTAACCATGAAATCATTGTTTGAATTATAATTATTCTTAGTTTATTGAATGAAATTCTAAGAGAAAACACTAATGATTGGTGCACGAAATTGTGATCATCAACAATGGCGCCAATAAACTTGGAGCTCTAAAACGTGAATCACACTTTGTCACAACTTCGCACAACTAACCAGCAAGTGCACTAGGTCGTCCAAGTAATACCTTACGTGAGTAAGGGTCGATCCCACGAAGATTGTTGGTATGAAGCAAGCTATGGTCATCTTGTAAATCTCAGTTAGGCGGATTCAAATGGTTATAATGGTTTTCGAATACAAAGATAAATAAAGCATGAAATAAAGATACAGATACTTATGTAATTCATTGGTGGGAATTTCAGACAAGTGTATGGAGATGCTTTATCCCTCTTGAATCTCTGCTTTCCTACTGCTTTCATCTAATTATTCTTACTCCTTTCCATGGCAAGCTGTATGTTGGGTTTCACCGTTGTCAATGGTTACCTCCCGTCCTCTTAGTGAAAATAGTCCAAATGCTCGGTCATAGCACGGCTAATCATCTGTCGGTTCTCGATCATGTCGGAATAGGATATATTGATCCTTTTGCGTCTGTCACTACGCCTAACACTCGCGAGTTTGAAGCTTGTCACAGTCATTCAATCCCTGAATCCTACTCGAAATACCACAGACAAGGTTTAGACTTTTCGGATTCTCAAGAATGCTGCCAATGGATTCTAGCTTATACCACGAAGATTTTGATTAAGGAATCCAAGAGATACACACTCTAGCTCTCGCTTGTAGAACGGAAGTGGTTGTCAGGCACGCGTTCATAAGAACAGATGATGATGAGTGTCACGGATCATCACATCCATCAGGTTGAAGTGCAGCGAATATCTTAGAATAAGAAAAAGCTTGAAATGAATAGAAGAACAATAGTAATTGCATTAATTCTCGAGGTACGGCAGAGCTCCACACCATAATCTATGGTGTGTAGAAACTCCACCATTGAAAATACATAAGAACAAGGTTCAGGTATAGCCAAATGGCCAACCCCCAAACGTGATCAATAGTCTCCAAAAATGATCTAAGGAAAGCTAAAGATGTCTAATACAATAGTAAAAAGTTCTATTTATACTAAACTAGTTACTAGGGTTTACAGAAATAAGTCTAAATGCAGAAATCCACTTCCGAGGCCCACTTTTGTGTGTGATTGGGCTGAGCTTGAGCTTTACACGTGCAGAGGCTTCTCTTAGGGTTAAACGCCAAGTTGTAACGTGTTTTTGGCATTTAACTCTGGTTTGTGACATGTTTCTAGCGTTTTACTCCAGAATGCAGCATGGAACTGGCGTTAAACGCTAGTTTGCGTCATCTAAACTCGAATAAATTATAGACTATTATATTTTGCTAGAAAGCCCTGGATGTCTACCTTCCAACGCAGTTGAGAGATCGTCATTTGGAGTTCTGTAGCTCCCAAAAATCCATTTCGAGTGCAGGGAGGTCAGAATCCAACAACATCAGCAGTCCTTTGTCAGCCTTCTATCAGATTTTTGCTCAGGTCCCTCAATTTTAGCCAGAAAATACCTGAAATCCTAGATAAACACACAAACTCATAGTAAAGTCCAGAAATGTGAATTTTGCATAAAAACTAATAAAAACATCCCTAAAAGTAGCTAGATCCTACTAAAAACTACCTAAAAACAATGCCAAAAAGCGTATAAAGTATCCGCTCATCACAACACCAAACTTAAATTGTTGCTTGTCCCCAAGCAACTGAAAATCAAATAGGATAAAAAGAAGAGAATATACTATAAATCTCAAAATATCAGTGAATATTTGTTCTAATTAGATGAGCGGGACTTGTAGCTTTTTGCTTCTGAACATTTTTGGCATCTCACTTTATCCTTTGAAGTTTAGAATGATTGGCATCCATAGGAACTCAGAGTTCAGATAGTGTTATTGATTCTCCTAATTAAGTATGTTGATTCTTGAACACACCTACTTTTATGAGTCTTGGCCGTGGCCCTAAGCACTTTATTTTCCAATATTACCACCGGATACATAAATGCCACAGACACATGACTGGGTGAACCTTTTCAGATTGTGACTCAGCTTTGCTAAAGTCCCCAGTTAGAGGTGTCCAGAGCTCTTAAGCACACTTTTTTAGCTTTGGATCACGACTTAAACCACTCAGTCTCAAGCTTTTCACTTGGACCTGCATGCCACAAGCACATGGTTAGGGACAGCTTGATTTAGCCGCTTAGGCCTGGATTTTATTTTCTTGGGCCCTCCTATCCATTGATGCTCAAAGCCTTGGATCCTTTTTACCCTTGCCTTTTGGTTTTAATGGCTATTGGTTTTTTCTGCTTGCTTTTTCTTCTTCTTTTATATTTTTTTTTCACCATTTTTTTTCGCAAGCTTTTGTTATTCACTGCTTTTTCTTGCTTCAAGTTTCAAATTATCAATAACATTTCTCTTTTTCATCATTATTTTAGCCAACAATTTTAACATTCATAAACAGCAAGATAAAAAATATGCACTGTTCAGGCATTCATTTAGAAAACGGAAAGTATTGTCACCACATCAATATAATTAAACCAATTTCAAGGATGAATTTGAAACTCATGTACTTCTTGTTCTTTTGTATTAAAAACATTTTTCATTTAAGAAAGGTGAAGGATTCATGGAATTATTCATCACCTTAAGACATAGTTACTAGACACTAATGATCATGTAATAAAGACACAAACATGGACAAATATGAAGCTTAAAAACCGAAAAACAGAGAGATAAGAACAAGGAAGTTAAGGAATGAGTCCACCTTAGTGATGGTGGCACCTTCTCCTTGAAGGACCAATGGTGCTCTTAAGCTCCTCTATGTCTCTTCTTTGCCTTTGTTGCTCCTCCCTCATAGCTCTTTGATCTTCTCTAATCTTGTTGAAAATGATGGAGTGCTCTTGGTGTTTCACCCTTAATTGGTTCATGTCATGACTCGATCCTTTTAGAGAAGTGTTGAGTTGTTCCCAATAGTTGTTTGGAGGAAAATGCATCCCTTGAGGCATCTTAGTGATTTCTTGATGATGAGCTTCCTCATGCGTCTCTTGAGATCCATGAATGGGCTCTCTTGTTTGCTCCATCCTTTTCTTAGTGATGGTCTTGTCCTCTTCAATGAGGATGTCTCCTTCTATGACAACTCCAGCTAAGTAGCATAGATGGCAAATGAGATGAAGAAAAGCTAGCCTTGCCAAGTGGAGGGCTTTTCGGCTACTTTGTAGAGTTCTAGAGAGATGACTTCATGAACTTCTACTTCCTCTCCAATCATGATGCTATGGATCATGATGGCCCGATCCACAGTTACTTCAGATCAGTTGCTAGTGGGGATGCTGGAGCGTTGGATGAACTCCAACCATCCTTTAGCCACAAGCTTAAGGTCCAGTCTTCTCAATTGAATGGGCTTGTCTTTTGAGTCTCTTTTTCGTTGAGCTCCTTCCACACATATGTCCATGAGGACTTGGTCCAACCTTTGATCAAAGTTGACCCTTCTAGTGTAGGGGCGTGCGTCTTCTTGCATCATAAGCAAGTTAAATGCCAACCTTACATTTTTCGGACTCAAATCTAAGCATTTTCCCTGAACCATTGTAAGATAATTCTTTGGATTCGAGTTCATACTTTGATCATGGTTCCTAGTAATCCATGCATTGGTATAGTACTCTTGAACCATTAAGATTTCGACTTGTTGAATGGGGTTAGTAAGAACTTCCCAACCTCTTCTTTGGATCTCATGTCGGATCTCCGGATACTCATTTTTCTTGAGCATGAAAGGGACCTCAAGGATCACCTTCTTCTTGGCCACAACTTCATAGAAGTGGTCTTGATGGGCTTTTGAGATGAATCTCTCCATCTTCCATGACTCAGAGGTGGAAGCTTTTGTCTTCCCTTTCCTCTTTCTAGAGGTTTCTCCGGCCTTAGGTGCCATCAATTGTAACACCCTAATATTCAAATCCTTATGCTCGAGTCATAAGTCAATGATATTACGGTGGTACGACTCTCAGGTGGATTTTTAATATATAAGCATAGGTAATTTCGAAAGGAGTATTAATCAAGAAGCCTGAAAAGAGTAGAAATAAAATCGCGAAGACGTATCACTCACGTTTCGACAACGAAAAGATAAAACGTGAAGCCGAAAGCGATATACGGATAAGGCATAAAGGAGATTAAGAGATAGATAACAGATAGATATATATAACATAAGTAATAGCCACTAGTCGCGACCCGCGAAGCTTAGGCCGGCTAGGGTACAGTATGAAAGTAGTTGACAACAGTACATCCTAATCTCTCCCAAAGGAAACATAAGAGCCTCTATAGGCAAGTCCCAAAAGAGTTCAACACATAATATAATATCTTCAAAACAAAGATGGAGAGATTCTAAGCAAAACACAAAGTAGAGAAAATAAAGATCTTCGCCGGCTCTCAGACGAACCACAGCTCACTTCTGAGCACCTGGACCTGTATCTGAAAAACAAAAGATATATACGGAATGAGAACCCCGGGCCCACGGGTTCCCAGTACGGTAAAAGTGCCAAATGAGTTCAATGCACTGCAATAAAAACTCACTAAGCATCCTAAACTCCTTTTCATCAAGTATCCAGCCTAGATTCTCACTAATCCATAAATAGGCATCTGTCGTAAGGGGATACTAAATCTAGTTCATGTTACACATGTTTCCCAACTCGCTGATTCTTCCACGAATCAGACTCAGAATTATAAGCAAAACCATCATCAGTTGTTCTGCCTCAGCAACTCAATATCAAAACATCATACCCTCGCCTGGAGCTAGTGAAATCACATCACTGCGTCTACCCAGGGGGCTCAAATGATTTCATTCAAAAATCATCATCATTATGCAATCGCATTATCAATTCATCTCATCAAGGACAGCCCCCAACATCCACCAACACCATCATGAGGGATCTCTCAGTTGTACAAACACAAGCAATACAGACAAGTAATACACAAATAAGGTACAAGTAGAACAAGTAGCATATAATCAGGTAACATAGCATATATGATATAGAAATCCAAAACAAATAGGCAAACCCAAACAATTCAAACATATGCAAATGATGTATGCCTGTCCTATGGCTGATGATATCATCTGTCGGTTATATAGCCAACCCGACACGTCCTGGTAGCTAACCGTGGACAGAAACACCCCTCGCGGAGCAAGTAGGTTTGAGCTACAACCCCCTTGCTACTACCCGCTCAGCCCAGAGCCAGTGGAACAACCACTACTGCGGCTACTACCCAGGCGGGTGTTTAACAGCTCAACCTGGAGCCAGTGGAACAACCACTACTGCGGCTACTACCCAGGCGTCACAATCTCTGACCTGGAGCAAGTGGGACAAACCACAACCCTTGCTACTGCCCAGGTATCTCAAGCATTAACCCGGAGCAAGTGGGACGAACCACAACCCTTGCTACTGCCCAGGTATCTCAAAAGCATTGACCCGGAGCAAGCGGGACGAACCACAACTCTTGCTACTGCCCAGGTATCTTAATCATATATTCATTCAATCTCAATTCAAATTATCAATCCTTATTGTTATCAAATCTCAAACATTAACCTGGAGCAAGTGGGACGAACCACAACCCTTACTACTACCCAGGTATCACAAATACATTCATCTAAAACTCCATAATTAAACTCATTTATCATAAACATCCTTTTCCGTCTCACACCCGGAGCAAGTGGACTAGCCACTGCTACTACCCAGGGAAACTCGCATCTCAGATAGTGGAAGTGCAAATCACAATTATCAATAATTCAGCATAAACATGCATGAATTCTCATCCATGGATCAACATCCATATCAGCCATCCGGCTCACGGTTAAATCCATAACCAGCCAATATTCATAGCATACACAGCTATTCCGGCTCACGGTTCAATCCAGAACCAGCCAATTCATAAACAATTACGGCCCTTCGGCCAATGGCATAACAAGCACTTCCACCAGCATCCTCCACATCTCATATAATCATCAATGATCCTCATTGATTATTCATTTTCCCCTTGCTTCACTCGCAAGTTACCTCATTCACTAGCCCTTTTCTAATAGCTAGGCATATCATAATGATTTAGGATATAAGTGGTGAGATCGGAGGCTTAGAAGTATGAGATTTGGCTTTTAAAACTCAAATATCAACTTTGACATGAAAACAATGCCACGCGTACGCGTACTCCACGCGCACGCGTGGATGTCCTTAAAAACTCATCGACGCGCAAGCGTCATGCACGCTAACGCGTGGATTAAAAATTTGCCAAATCGACGCGCACGCGTCAACCACGCATACGCGTGGATACTCTCGTGCCCCAGGCACAAAGCTGGCACAGTTCTGGCACAACTCTCTGGAAAATGGCTGGGCATTGGGTGCAGCACTATCGGCGCGCCCGCGCACATCACGCGCACGCGTGGATGGCGTTTTCTGGAAGATCGGCGCGTACGCGCCAAGTGCGCCCACGCGCAAGGGGTTATTCTGCTAAAAATTTACTAAGTTAAAAACTGCAGAATTCACAGCTTCAACCCCCAATCTTCCGACGGACATAACTTCCTCATTTTAAATCGTTTTTCACCCGTTCTTCGAACGGCATGGACATCCCGAATCCAATTTCATTTATAAACAGATTTGGCACAAAACAAAGATCCGTAGTCCAAGTTATGTCCCGTCAAAGTATGCCCAAAAACCATATTTCCATATAAAACTACAAAGTGCCATTTTCAAAACAAGCCATTTTCAACTCTTTTCAAAATCAACCAAAACATGCCAATTTCAACCCTTTTTGAAACCAGTCAAAATATACCAAAATCAACATCAAGCCTCCTCAACTCATACATTAACACTTTACCACAATTCACAAAACCGCCATATAACCATCTTTACCCATTTCAAACAAATGGCTAAATTACAAACATATCAACATGTCATACATCCTTCCTCATCCCAATTTCCAACAATACTATTTCCAATCAACCATCATTATACATAACCAATATCATACTCACTATCACGTGGTTTCACCCCCAAATCAACCTTAATCATTCCACAAGCATATGTCACAACATACATACCTCTCATGCATTATCATACCATCAAGGCATCAATAATCATACTCACATATATGACCACATAATATATCTCAACCAAAATCAAACATACCTCATCTACACTATTTCACCCAAAATTTACCAATTTCCACACTTCAACTCCTCAAACCTCATTGTTCACTAATCAACCCAATCATTCATATATTCATTATATGAAATTCATCCAATCACTTGTGTCATCATACAATGCACACATCAACTTACCTTCCTTACCTCTTTCCGGCCTCCGGCCCAAAATATACGGCCTCTGGCCCAATTTCACAATTTAAATGCATAAATCACAAATCAATACTCATTACCCAAAACATCAAATTTTCAATACACCAAGCATACAAGGCCACACAATTCTCAACCCAATCATTAATTCACATTACATACCAACTATGCATATTAGCATCAACCATTTACACAATCCAAACTTAATCCTAGGGCATCTAGCCTAGGAATTCTCATCACACCACACGGTACTTAAATGAAACTTAAACCGTACCTCTTGTAGCCAAATCAATTGAGCCTCTTCTTTAGAAGTCTCCACCAACCTTAGTCCCAAGCCTCACCAAAGCTCCTCAAGCAACACCAATCTCCCAATTGTGCACCAAGATCATCAAATACACTAACATAACCAATATCACATACATACATCAACCTAGGGCTCATAAAAATCACAAATCACAAGGGTTTGAGCACTTCTTACCTCAGCCCATATGAAGTAGGGATAGAACCCACTTAGAATCCATGTTGGAGTATCCCTAAACACCCAAAATCACAAGATTTCAACACTAACTTCCCAAAAACGTGTAACAGTGGGGAAATTCGAAAACTGGGCAGAGATGAATGGAATACTCACCACAAAACTTAGATAGAAATGTAGAGGATGAGAAGAGCAACGCGTGGCCGCAAACGGCTCGTCAATCGGAGCTCCGTAGCTCAAGTTATGGTGGTTTGAAGATCAAAGAGAGTTAGGTTTCCTCTCTTCTCTTCTCTCTTCTCAAATCAGCGCCCCACACTCCTCTTTTAGGGTAAAAATGAGCTGAAATGCTCATAACTAATGTTTATATATGTTGGGTCTTGGGCCCACTTAGGCCCAGTTCACTTATTTTTGTCCGTTGGCCTAATTTTGGCCCCAAACCTTTAAGATTAGCGCTTTAAATCGCACTTCAAATATTTCTACCTCCCCTAATTATAATTCCTCATTTCTTAATCTTATTTACTCATAATCAATTTTCTCAGCTGCAGTACCAGACAGGTCTCAGCCAGTACTGCCGGTCAAAATTCCACTGCGCGCTTTTACGCAGAAAACTATGTCTTCCGACTCGGAAAAACTCACTGAATCCAAATATCATATTTAAATCATCAAATTCCAATGGCCAAATCTTCCAAGCATATTCGCTCCTACTTAACTCATCATTTAATTAATTTCGGTTAGACCGGGTATTACATTCTACCCCCCTAACAGAAATTTTCGCCCTCGAAAATTCCATCCATCACTACGAGTACGCGAGCGTAGTCTGCCGTTATATCCAACGCATAACAGTTCCAAGGCCCTTTTACTCTGCGCGCTTCCGTTGCCGTGCTCTGATTTCTCTATCTCTGAAGATCTCGGTCATTCGTTCCTTACTTTTATCGTCTCATGAACTCACACCCTATTAAATCTCAAATCATGTCATCAATAATATTGTCATCATCGTTAATCATAGCCATCATCACACATCACTATAATCAATCAAAGCTTTCTTCGTTTTTAGAATCCAATGAGTTTGTACTAACAAGCTGACAAACTCTTATGAATCCGCTTTGCTTTACTAATCTATAAAAGCTTTCGAGACACATCTCTTTTGTTGAAGTTACTCAGATCAAAAATCATCTTCAAAAATATAACCAAGTACTCTTTCAAATTCTTGGGAAAATTTTCAACAGCGCCTCTCCAAAAATTGGAGTTTACCACCCGTCACGGGTTCCCTCAAACCAATCTCAGTACCACATCAGCATTGCAATTTAAAGGTTTCCAAACGATTCCTCTGAAACCGATCATTACAAATCTTGATCTAAATCCAAAGTCACCATGACCAAACATCATAGCACTCATCTCTCGAACACAACAACTTGCACTCAATCATCATCTAAATCTGATTACGCATCAATGATAATTTTCTCATCCGTTTCAGAACCATCAAGGCTCACAGCCGCAATTAATTCCAATTATCTAGAATCATTATCTGTATAAGCTCACTAAGCTTTTAAGTACCCAAAGCATAAGGCATTTCTAATCATACCCCACTTTTCCTTATTATTACCATACTATGCTAACGCTTTAGCAAGCTTCCACTACGCCACTTTGATTTCTCGTCAAGTATTAGCTCCATCACTTATTTTCTCAAGTACCCAACCACAACTTAGCATGACTGGTATTTCAAATCAACGTTTCTAAATCCATCATTTAGGAACATTTCTTATCTATTTAAATCAAAGGAACTAAAAGTCACGGGTCAATCCGTTTTACCAAAAATCCAAGAATTAACCAACTATATAACAAACACAACACATTATTTTCAACAGAAAATCATTTACATCACAAGCATTTATCCATTTGTATTAAGGTAAATCCTTACTCGGACCATCCGGTTTGCTTCTCAGTCTAACATTAAGCTCGACATTCCCAGTTATACTGTATAGGTGGTATTATAAAATCACACACTGCCATTTAAGCTTGATTATTGCAATTACCTCAATCTTACTGCCGCAATCGGCCCGCATCCTGACTCTCTCCCTGTTGGCAATTTCTTGATACATGCGCTGGTAACCCGCACTTGTAACATACGCCTAACCCCAATCGGCATGGCCTATTTGGGTGATGACTTCCACATCTCTGACAGCTCAGAACATTAGAAGCAGCCGCTGCTAGTTTTCCCTTACCATCCCTTTGGGACTCCTCACTCGTCGCAAGGTCATTTCGCCTTTGAGAAAAACGTTGTGGGTATCCTCTTCTCTTAAACTCTTGACCCCTTGTTGGGTATTCTTGATTGTGCTCCCTGCGGTGGGACTCCCGACGGTCATTCTTTGCCTCAACAGCCTTCCTCACACATTCTTCAGCAATACGGCTCTTGTTCACAAGTTCAGAGAAGACCCTAATCTCCATCGGTCCAACGGAGCTTAGGATTTCACTTCGAAGTCCTCCCTCATACTTAATACACTTCCATTCCTCGAAGTCTCCCGGAGCTCCCTGACACATGCGGGAAAACCTGAATAGCTCCTCAAATTTGTCTGTATACTCAGATACGGACATAGCACCTTGCTTCAACTGTAGTAACTCCAATTCCTTGGCTGTTCTGGCGGAATTCGGAAAGTACTTCTTATAGAATTCCACTTGGAAGGCATCCCAAGTGATAGGATCATTCCCCTGTTGCAGGAGACGTCGAGCCCCTTGCCACCAATGCGATGCTTCCCCTTTGAGCAGATAGGTAGCAAATTCAACACGCTGCTCTTCAGGCACCAACTGCGCTTGCAGCGCTCGCTCCATGGCCTGAAACCAAGTATCAGCTTCAGTCGGATTGGTGGTCCCCTTGAACTTAGGTGGATTAACCTTTAAGAAAGTTGCCAGTGTCATCGGGCCCTGAGCTTCCCTTCCGCCATTGCCATTATTGTTTATCTGTTGCCCAAGAGCCTCCGTAGTGGCTTGCATAGCAGCAGCCATATTCTCCAACGCCGCCATAAGGTTTACCGGGTTATTCGGGTTGACTTCCGGTTCCTGCGTACTAGTACGATCTCTCTCACGTCCCTGACTGGGTCCACGAGGCGCCATCTGGTTCCTATACACACCAAACAATCGATATCAAGTTGATCAGTCTCAATATCGGAAGTATAGTGCTTCAAAGTACCAAAGGTACACTCATGGACTTCATGCTAGATGTATCAGTTAGATACCCTAACTAGCACAGGCACAGACTCAGAGTATGCATTGAAGCATAAGCAGTTCCATCCCTCAGGCTCACGAGGACGAACTGCTCTGATACCATAATGTAACACCCTAATATTCAAATCCTTATGCTCGAGTCATAAGTCAATGATATTACGGTGGTACGACTCTCAGGTGGATTTTTAATATATAAGCATAGGTAATTTCGAAAGGAGTATTAATCAAGAAGCCTGAAAAGAGTAGAAATAAAATCGCGAAGACGTATCACTCACGTTTCGACAACGAAAAGATAAAACGTGAAGCCGAAAGCGATATACGGATAAGGCATAAAGGAGATTAAGAGATAGATAACAGATAGATATATAACATAAGTAATAGCCACTAGTCGCGACCCGCGAAGCTTAGGCCGGCTAGGGTACAGTATGAAAGTAGTTGACAACAGTACATCCTAATCTCTCCCAAAGGAAACATAAGAGCCTCTATAGGCAAGTCCCAAAAGAGTTCAACACATAATATAATATCTTCAAAACAAAGATGGAGAGATTCTAAGCAAAACACAAAGTAGAGAAAATAAAGATCTTCGCCGGCTCTCAGACGAACCACAGCTCACTTCTGAGCACCTGGACCTGTATCTGAAAAACAAAAGATATATACGGAATGAGAACCCCGGGCCCACGGGTTCCCAGTACGGTAAAAGTGCCAAATGAGTTCAATGCACTGCAATAAAAACTCACTAAGCATCCTAAACTCCTTTTCATCAAGTATCCAGCCTAGATTCTCACTAATCCATAAATAGGCATCTGTCGTAAGGGGATACTAAATCTAGTTCATGTTACACATGTTTCCCAACTCGCTGATTCTTCCACGAATCAGACTCAGAATTATAAGCAAAACCATCATCAGTTGTTCTGCCTCAGCAACTCAATATCAAAACATCATACCCTCGCCTGGAGCTAGTGAAATCACATCACTGCGTCTACCCAGGGGGCTCAAATGATTTCATTCAAAAATCATCATCATTATGCAATCGCATTATCAATTCATCTCATCAAGGACAGCCCCCAACATCCACCAACACCATCATGAGGGATCTCTCAGTTGTACAAACACAAGCAATATAGACAAGTAATACACAAATAAGGTACAAGTAGAACAAGTAGCATATAATCAGGTAACATAGCATATATGATATAGAAATCCAAAAGAAATAGGCAAACCCAAACAATTCAAACATATGCAAATGATGTATGCCTGTCCTATGGCTGATGATATCATCTGTCGGTTATATAGCCAACCCGACACGTCCTGGTAGCTAACCGTGGACAGAAACACCCCTCGCGGAGCAAGTAGGTTTGAGCTACAACCCCCTTGCTACTACCCGCTCAGCCCAGAGCCAGTGGAACAACCACAACTGCGGCTACTACCCAGGCGGGTGTTTAACAGCTCAACCTGGAGCCAGTGGAACAACCACTACTGCGGCTACTACCCAGGCGTCACAATCTCTGACCTGGAGCAAGTGGGACAAACCACAACCCTTGCTACTGCCCAGGTATCTCAAGCATTAACCCGGAGCAAGCGGGATGAACCACAACCCTTGCTACTGCCCAGGTATCTCAAAAGCATTGACCCAGAGCAAGCGGGACGAACCACAACTCTTGCTACTGCCCAGGTATCTTAATCATATATTCATTCAATCTCAATTCAAATTATCAATCCTTATTGTTATCAAATCTCAAACATTAACCTGGAGCAAGTGGGACGAACCACAACCCTTACTACTACCCAGGTATCACAAATACATTCATCCAAAACTCCATAATTAAACTCATTTATCATAAACATCCTTTTCCGTCTCACACCCGGAGCAAGTGGACTAGCCACTGCTACTACCCAGGGAAACTCGCATCTCAGATAGTGGAAGTGCAAATCACAATTATCAATAATTCAGCATAAACATGCATGAATTCTCATCCATGGATCAACATCCATATCAGCCATCCGGCTCACGGTTAAATCCATAACCAGCCAATATTCATAGCATACACAGCTATTCTGGCTCACGGTTCAATCCAGAACCAGCCAATTCATAAACAATTACGGCCCTTCGGCCAATGGCATAACAAGCACTTCCACCACCATCCTCCACATCTCATATAATCATCAATGATCCTCATTGATTATTCATTTTCCCCTTGCTTCACTCGCAAGTTACCTCATTCACTAGCCCTTTTCTAATAGCTAGGCATATCATAATGATTTAGGATATAAGTGGTGAGATCGGAGGCTTAGAAGTATGAGATTTGGCTTTTAAAACTCAAATATCAACTTTGACATGAAAACAATGCCACGCGTACGCGTACTCCACGCGCACGCGTGGATGTCCTTAAAAACTCATCGACGCGCAAGCGTCATGCACGCTAACGCGTGGATTAAAAATTTGCCAAATCGACGCGCACGCGTCAACCACGCATACGCGTGGATACTCTCGTGCCCCAGGCACAAAGCTGGCACAGTTCTGGCACAACTCTCTGGAAAATGGCTGGGCATTGGGTGCAGCACTATCGGCGCGCCCGCGCACATCACGCGCACGCGTGGATGGCGTTTTCTGGAAGATCGGCGCGTACGCGCCAAGTGCGCCCATGCGCAAGGGGTTATTCTGCTAAAAATTTACTAAGTTAAAAACTGCAGAATTCACAGCTTCAACCCCCAATCTTCCGACGGACATAACTTCCTCATTTTAAATCGTTTTTCACCCGTTCTTCGAACGGCATGGACATCCCGAATCCAATTTCATTTATAAACAGATTTGGCACAAAACAAAGATCCGTAGTCCAAGTTATGTCCCGTCAAAGTATGCCCAAAAACCATATTTCCATATAAAACTACAAAGTGCCATTTTCAAAACAAGCCATTTTCAACTCTTTTCAAAATCAACCAAAACATGCCAATTTCAACCCTTTTTGAAACCAGTCAAAATATACCAAAATCAACATCAAGCCTCCTCAACTCATACATTAACACTTTACCACAATTCACAAAACCGCCATATAACCATCTTTACCCATTTCAAACAAATGGCTAAATTACAAACATATCAACATGTCATACATCCTTCCTCATCCCAATTTCCAACAATACTATTTCCAATCAACCATCATTATACATAACCAATATCATACTCACTATCACGTGGTTTCACCCCCAAATCAACCTTAATCATTCCACAAGCATATGTCACAACATACATACCTCTCATGCATTATCATACCATCAAGGCATCAATAATCATACTCACATATATGACCACATAATATATCTCAACCAAAATCAAACATACCTCATCTACACTATTTCACCCAAAATTTACCAATTTCCACACTTCAACTCCTCAAACCTCATTGTTCACTAATCAACCCAATCATTCATATATTCATTATATGAAATTCATCCAATCACTTGTGTCATCATACAATGCACACATCAACTTACCTTCCTTACCTCTTTCCGGCCTCCGGCCCAAAATATACGGCCTCTGGCCCAATTTCACAATTTAAATGCATAAATCACAAATCAATACTCATTACCCAAAACATCAAATTTTCAATACACCAAGCATACAAGGCCACACAATTCTCAACCCAATCATTAATTCACATTACATACCAACTATGCATATTAGCATCAACCATTTACACAATCCAAACTTAATCCTAGGGGCATCTAGCCTAGGAATTCTCATCACACCACACGGTACTTAAATGAAACTTAAACCGTACCTCTTGTAGCCAAATCAATTGAGCCTCTTCTTTAGAAGTCTCCACCAACCTTAGTCCCAAGCCTCACCAAAGCTCCTCAAGCAACACCAATCTCCCAATTGTGCACCAAGATCATCAAATACACTAACATAACCAATATCACATACATACATCAACCTAGGGCTCATAAAAATCACAAATCACAAGGGTTTGAGCACTTCTTACCTCAGCCCATATGAAGTAGGGATAGAACCCACTTAGAATCCATGTTGGAGTATCCCTAAACACCCAAAATCACAAGATTTCAACACTAACTTCCCAAAAACGTGTAACAGTGGGGAAATTCGAAAACTGGGCAGAGATGAATGGAATACTCACCACAAAACTTAGATAGAAATGTAGAGGATGAGAAGAGCAACGCGTGGCCGCAAACGGCTCGTCAATCGGAGCTCCGTAGCTCAAGTTATGGTGGTTTGAAGATCAAAGAGAGTTAGGTTTCCTCTCTTCTCTTCTCTCTTCTCAAATCAGCGCCCCACACTCCTCTTTTAGGGTAAAAATGAGCTGAAATGCTCATAACTAATGTTTATATATGTTGGGTCTTGGGCCCACTTAGGCCCAGTTCACTTATTTTTGTCCGTTGGCCTAATTTTGGCCCCAAACCTTTAAGATTAGCGCTTTAAATCGCACTTCAAATATTTCTACCTCCCCTAATTATAATTCCTCATTTCTTAATCTTATTTACTCATAATCAATTTTCTCAGCTGCAGTACCAGACAGGTCTCAGCCAGTACTGCCGGTCAAAATTCCACTGCGCGCTTTTACGCAGAAAACTATGTTTTCCGACTCGGAAAAACTCACTGAATCCAAATATCATATTTAAATCATCAAATTCCAATGGCCAAATCTTCCAAGCATATTCGCTCCTACTTAACTCATCATTTAATTAATTTCGGTTAGACCGGGTATTACATCAATGGTTATGGAAAAACAAAAAAAAAATATGCTTTTACCACACCAAACTTATAATGTTGCTCGTCCTCGAACAAAAGAAGAAAGAATAGATGAAGAAGAAGAAGAGATAGCGGAGAGGAAGAGTGGTGTGTATTCGGCCAAGAGGGAGAAGAGAGGGTTGTGCTGTGTGAAAATGAAGAAGGATGGGGGTTTATATAGTGGAAGGAGAGAGGTTAGGGTTCGGTCATTTAGGGTGGGTTTGGGTGGGAAAGAGATTTTGAATTTGAAGATAGGTAGGGTTTATGGCGAAGAATGGATGGATGTGAGTGGTGAAGAGGTGATGGAGAAGAGTGATTGAGGTGATGGGTGAATGATGTTTGGGGAAGAGTGTTATGAAAAGGTGTGAGAGAGAGGGAGAAGGTAGGTGGGGATCCTGTGGGATCCACATATCCTGAGGTGATCCTGTGGGATCCACAGATCCTAAGGTGATCCTGTGGGGTCCACAGATCCTGAGGTGATCCTGTGGGATCCACAGATCTTGAGGTGTCAAGGATTTCTCATCCCTGCACCCTTTAGGCGTGTAAAACGCCATTTGTATGCAATCCTGGCATTTAACGCCAGACTGCAGCATGTTTCTGGCGTTAAACGCCACTTCCATGCTTCTCTTGGGCGTTCAACGCTAATCTGCAGCATGTTTCTGGCGTTGAACGCCACTTCCATGCTTGCTTCTGGCGTTTAACGCCAGCTCTCTTCAAGGTGCAATCCTGGCATTTAAACGCCAGACTGCTGCTTGTTTCTGGCGTTCAATGCCAGCTTCATGCTCTGTTTTGGCGTTGAACGCCAGCCAAATGCTCCTTACTGGCGTTTAAACGTCAGTAAGCTCTTCCTCCAGGGTGTATTTTTTCTTCTGTTGTTTTTTATTCTGTTTTTAATTTTTTCAATTATTTTGCGACTCCACATGATCATAATCCTAATAAAATATAAAAGAACAATAGAAATATAGATAAATAAAAATTGAGTTGCCTCCCAATAAGCGCTTCTTTAATGTCAATAGCTTGACAGTGAGCTCTCATGGAGCTTCACAGATGTTCAGAGCATTGTTGGGACCTCCCAACACCAAACTTAGAGTTTGAATGTGGGGGTTCAACACCAAACTTAGAGTTTGGTTGTGGCTTCCCAACATTAAACTTAGAGTTTGATTGTGGGGGTTTTATTTGACTCTATATTGAGAGAAGCTTATCGTGCCTCTTTTCCATGTTTACAGAAGGATAACCTTAAGCTTTAAACACAAGGTAGACCCAATTCAATTGAAGGACTAGTTCACCTCTGTCAATATCAATCACAGCTTTTGCTATGGCTAGGAAGGGTCTTCCAAGAATGATAGATTCATTCTCATCCTTCCTAGTGTCTAAGATTATGAAATCAACAGGGATGTAAAGGCCTTTAACCTTTACTAACACATCCTCTACCAATCCATAAGCTTGTTTTATTGACTTGTCTGCCATCTCTAATGAGATTCTTACAGCTTGTACCTCAAAGATCTCCAGTTTTTCCATTACAGAGAGTGGCATAAGATTTATACCTGACCCCAGGTTGCATAGAGCCTTCTCAAAGGTCATGGTGCCTATGGTACAGGATAGTAAGAATTTACCAGGATCTTGTTTCTTTTGAGGTAGAGTTTGCTGAACCCATGTATCTAGTTCACTAATGAGCAAGGGAGGTTCACCTTCCCAAGTCTCATTACCAAACAACTTGGCATTCAGCTTCATGATGGCTCCTAGATATTGAGAAACTTTCTCTTCAGTTACATCTTCATCCACTTCAGAGGAAGAATAGTTCTCAGAGCTCATGAATGGTAAAAGGAGGTTCAATGGAATCTCTATGGTCTCTAGGTGAGCCTCAGATTCCTAAGGTTCCTCAGTTTGGAACTCTTTTTTGTTTAGAGGACGTCCCAGGAGGTCTTCCTCACTGGGATTCACGTCTTTCTCCTCCTTTGTGCATTCGGCCATATTGATTATATCAATGGCCTTGCACTCTCCTTTTGGATTCTCTTTTGTATTGCTTGGGAGAGTACTAGGAGGGGTGTCAGTGATTTTCTTACTCAGTTGACCCACTTGTGCCTCCAAATTTCTAATGGAGGACCTTGTTTCACTCATGAAACTTAAAGTGGCCTTAGATAGATCAAAGACTATGTTTGCTGAGCTAGAGGGGCTCTGCTCAGACTTCTCTGTCTGTTGCTAAGAAGATGATGGAAAAGGCTTGCTATTGCTAAACCTGTTTCTTCCACCATTATTAAAGCCTTGTTGGGGCTTTTGTTGATCCTTCCATGAGAAATTTGAATGATTTCTCCATGAGAAATTATAGGTGTTTCCATAAGGTTCACCCATGTAATTCACCTCTGCCATTGCAGGGTTCTCAGGATCATAAGCTTCTTCTTCAGAAGATGCCGCTTTAGTACTGTTGGATGCATTTTGCCATCCATTCAAACTCTGAGAAATCATGTTGACTTGCTGAGTCAACATTTTGTTCTGAGCCAATATGGCATTCAGAGCATCAATTTCAAGAACTCCCCTTTTCTGAGGTGTCTCATTACTCACAGCATTCTTCTCAGAGGTGTACATGAATTGGTTATTTGCAACCATGTCAATAAGTTCTTGAGCTTCTACAGGCATTTTCTTTAGGTGAATGGATCCACCTGCAGAATGGTCCATTGACATCTTAGAAAGCTCAGATAGACCATCATAGAATATATCTAAAATAGTCCACTCTGAAAGCATGCCAGAAGGACACTTTTTGGTCAACTGCTTGTATCTTTCCCAAGCTTCATAGATGGATTCACCATCTTTTTGCTTGAAGGTCTGAACATCCACTCTAAGCTTGCTCAGCTTTTGAGGAGGAATGAATTTGGCCAAGAAGGCCGTGACCAGCTTATCCCAAGAGTCCAGGCTATCTTTTGGTTGTGAGTCCAACCATGTTATAGCCTTGTCTCTTACAACAAAAGGGAAAAGCATGAGCCTGTAGACTTCAGGATCTACTTCATTAGTCATAACAGTATCACAGATCTGCAAAAATTCAGTTAAAAATTGATAGGAATCTTCTGATGGAAGTCCATGAAACTTGCAGTTTTGTTGCATTAGAGCAACTAGTTGAGGCTTCAGCTCAAAATTGTTTGCTCCAATGGCAAGGATTTTATGCTTCTTCCATAAAAATTGGAAGTAGGTGTAGTATAATCACCAAGCATCCTCTTTTTGCCTCCACCATTGTTATTGGGTTCGGCCATGTCTCTTTCGTTTTTGAGATTCTCTGTAAGGTTTTCTCTGAATTGTTGTGCTTTAGCTTCTCTTAGCTTCTTCTTCAGAGCCCTTTCAGGTTCAGGATCTGCTTCAACAAGAATGTCCTTGTCCTTGCTCCTGCTCATATGAAAAAGAAGAGAACAGAAAAGAAGAGAAATTCTCTATGTCACAGTATAGAGATTCCTTTATGTGAGTAGAAGAAGAAAAGAATAGAAGAAGAAGGAGAAAAATTCGAACACAAAAGAGAAGAGAGGGTTCGAATTTTAAGATGAAGAGAAGTGTTAGTAAATGAATAAATAAATAGAAAGAGATGCGAGGAAAGAATTTTCAAAAATTGTTTTGAAAAATAGGTTAGTGATTTTCGAAAATTAAGAGAAGAAATAAAATTAAAATTAAAATTTGAAATAATTAGTTAATTAAAAGAATTTTGAAAAAGAGGAAGGAATTTTCAAAAATTAGAGAGAGAAAACTAGTTAAGTGGTTTTGAAAAAGATAAGAAACAAACAAAAAGTCAATTAGTTAGTTGAAAAAGATTTGAAAATCAATTTTGAAAAGATAAGAAGTTATAAAAGATTTTGAAATCAAATTTTTGAAAAAGATATGATTGAAAAGATGTTTTGAAAAAGATTTGAAAAGGAAATTAAAAAGATTTGATTTTCAAAATTAAAATTGATTACTTGACTAACAAGAAACTAAAAGACATGATTCTAAAATTTAAAGATTGAACATTTCTTAACAAGAAAGTAACAAACTTCAAATTTTTTAATCAATCACATTAATTGTTAGTAAAGTTTTCAAAAATCATGAAATAAAGATAAGAAAAAGATTTTGAAAACCAATTTTTAAAAAAAATTCGAAAATAACAAAAGGAAAATGAAAAGATTTGATTTTGAAAAAGTTTTGAAAAGATAAGATTTTTAAAATTGAAATCTTGACTTGACTAACAAGAAACAACTAATTTTAAAAATTTTTGACTAAGTCAACCCAAAGATTTCAAATTTTATGAGTAAAATAAGGAAAAGATATTTTTTTTATTTTTGAATTTTTAATGAGGAGAGAGAAAAACACAAATATGACTTAACACATAAAAAAATATGAATCAAAACACATGATGCATGCAAGAACATTATGAATGTCAAGATGAACACCAAGAACACTTTGAAGATCAAGATGAACATCAAGACTTATTTTTGAAAAATTTTCAAGAAAAGAAAAACATGCAAGACACCAAACTTAAAAATTTTCAATGCTTAGACACTATGAATGCAAAAATGCATATGAAAAATAACAAAAAAACACAAAACAAGAAATTTTGAAGATCAAACAAGCAGACTTACCAAGAACAACTTGAAGATCATGAAGAACACCATGCATGAGTTTTCGAAAAATGCACAAATTTTTAAAAATATACAATTGACACCAAACTTAAAAATTGACACTAGACTCAAACAAGAAACACAAAATATTTTTGATTTTATGATTTTCTAATTTTTTTGGATTTTTTGAAAACTATTTTTAGAAAAACGAAAATAAATAAAAAATTTTGAAAGATTTTTGAAAACTTTTTGAAAAGAAAATAAGAAGAAAATTACCTAATCTGAGCAACAAGATGAACCGTCAGTTGTCCAAACTCAAACAATCCCCGGCAGCAGCGCCAAAAACTTGGTGCACGAAATTGTGATCATCAACAATGGCGCCAATAAACTTGGAGCTCTCAAACGTGAATCACCCTTTATCACAACTTCGCACAACTAACCAGCAAGTGCACTGGGTCGTCCAAGTAATACCTTACGTGAGTAAGGGTCGATCCCACGGAGATTGTTGGTATGAAGCAAGTTGTGGTCATCTTGTAAATCTCAGTTAGGCGGATTCAAATGGTTATAATGGTTTTCGAATACAAAGATAAATAAAACATGAAATAAAGATACAGATACTTATGTAATTCATTGGTGGGAATTTCAGACAAGTGTATGGAGGTGCTTTATCCCTCTTGAATCTCTGCTTTCCTACTGCTTTCATCCAATCATTCTTACTCCTTTCCATGGCAAGCTGTATGTTGGGTTTCACCGTTGTCAATGGCTACCTCCCGTCCTCTCAGTGAAAATGGTCCAAATGCTCTGTCACAGCATGGCTAATCATCTGTCGGTTCTCGATCATGTCGAAATAGGATCCATTGATCCTTTTGCGTCTGTCACTACGCCCAACACTCATGAGTTTGAAGCTCGTCACAGTCATTCAATCCCTGAATCCTACTCAGAATACCACAGACAAGGTTTAGACTTTCTGGATTCTCAAGAATGCTGCCCAATGGATTCTAGCTTATACCACGAAGATTCTAATTAAGGAATCCAAGAGATACACACTCTAGCTCTCGCTTGTAGAACGGAAGTGGTTGTCAGGGACGCGTTCATAAGGACGGATGATGATGAGTGTCACGGATCATCACATCCATCAGGTTGAAGTGCAGCGAATATCTTAGAATAAGAATAAGCTTGAATTGAATAGAAGAACAATAGTAATTGCATTAATTCTCGAGGTACAGCAGAGCTCCACACCTTAATCTATGGTGTGTAGAAACTCCACCGTTGAAAATACATAAGAACAAGGTTCAGGCATGGCCGAATGGCCAGCCCCCAAACGTGATCATTAGTCTCCAAAAATGATCTAAGGAAAGCTAAAGATGTCTAATACAATAGTAAAAAGTTCTATTTATTCTAAACTAGTTACTAGGGTTTATAGAAATAAGTCTAAATGCAGAAATCCACTTTCGGAGCCCACTTTGGTGTTTGAATGGGCTGAGCTTGATATTTACACGTGCAGAGGCTTCTCTTCGGGTTAAACGCCAAGTTGTAACGTGTTTTTGGTGTTTAACTCTGGTTTGTGACGTGTTTCTGGCGTTTTACTCCAGAATGCAGCATGGAACTGGCGTTGAACGCCAGTTTGCGTCATCTAAATTCGAATAAAGTATGAACTATTATATATTTCTGGAAAGCCCTGGATGTCTACTTTTCAACGCAGTTGAGAGCGCGCCATTTGGAGTTCTGTAGCTCCAGAAAAATCATTTCGAGTGCAGGGCGGTCAGAATCCAACAGCATCAGCAGTCCTTTGTCAGCCTCTTATCAGATTTTTGCTCAGATCCCTCAATTTCAGCCAGAAAATACCTGAAATCATAGAAAAACAAACAAACTCATAGTAAAATCTAGAAATGTGAATTTTGCATAAAAACTAATAAAAACATCCCTATAAGTAGCTAGTTCCTACTAAAAATTACCTAAAAATAATGCCAAAAAGCGTATAAATTATCCGCTCATCAATGATGCAAACGCATCACCTTCCAAAATCTCTCTTCATGCACATAGGTTCTAGCTAATTCTTTTTCTAAGAGATCATTCATGTTTTTGTCTACCATTGTTGGATTTTCTTTTAGCACCGCAAGTGAGGTTTCTATATTCTCCATGTCTTTTCTTTAAGTGGTTGCTCCCAAAGCTTGCCATATTTTTTCAACTTCTAGAATAATTGAAACATGGGTGAACCTTGTATGCTCTCTTGCTAAGTTTCTCCAATAATGTGATTAATTTCTTCCAAACCGTACTATCTCTCTTAATTCCAGAAGTGTATTTTCTTTCTTTGACCACCTTCACTTGAGAACATAAACGGGGTCTATATGATCACTACCATTGTCCTCTAAATGGGTAATTATAGCAGTGGGATATTCCTCTTGCAAAAATAGCGAGATCAGCCCTCTATCTAACCTTTCTCTGACTGCTCTCTGTTGGTAACTCCTATTTTACTTTGTGAATTTTGATCCATTGTAACCATATCAACTAGTAAATCTCTATTAACAAAATCCAAGAAATTCCGAATTAATTGTGGAGATTTTTCTCTGCCTCCATCCTTCTCATGCATTGCTAGGATTGCATTAAAATCCCCAATTATGAAATATTTGTGCCCTAATGAATCGATAAGCTCCAATAATTCCTCATATTGCCTATTCTAATTTTGCTCAATGTTGTTTAGATGCACGCCACCTATCTCGCAGGTAATTTGTTTCTATGGTTCTGTGAAAGAAAAGTGAATAAAATATTGTTCACCTCTCTAACCTCTACTTTGATTTCTTCCTTTCATGCAACAGCTAGCCCCCCGCTGTCCCCACTGGTTTGACACAAAAACATTCATTATAACCATATTCATTCAACTAGTTTGTCACAAACAAGGTGGGTTTTTTAGTTTCACCTAAAAAAAACTACCTCAGAAGAATGGAAAATCCAAATCCCTTTGATGTTGTGAACTGCTATGGTTTTCCCAAACCCCGGTAGTTCCATGCCACTAGCTTTATATCTCTGTGGGTGCCTTTGAAAGGTTGGCACCTGCATCCTCTTTAGTTTCCTGTTTTTCTCCCACTTCTTCTCTCATGTCCTCCATCCTTTCCTTCAAATACTCTGTGGTTCGTTTAACACTAGCCACCTGCCTAGTATTCTCACCTATCCTGCCGTTTCTTGCAAGATATTTTAATTTTTGTCTTTTGTTATTGTGCTTTGCCACCACCTTATTGCTTCCCATTTGAAATCTTTTGGATCCTCCAATCTGTTGAGAATATGTTAATGCTTCAGATGTGAATAAGCAAGTTGGATTAGCGGACGTGAGTTGGTGTTGTGGGAGATTTGGGTTGTTGGGTTCATAATGAGCGTGGTGATAAGGTTAGGATGAGAAAATTGAGTTGTGTTGATCAGCTTGGTGTGTTGGTTGTGGTGAGTCAATTTGACTCGTGGTTGCTAGTTTGTCTTGGAATGAGGGTTATAGTTGAATTATGATTGGGTTATTGTTGTCACTTTGTCTTGGAGTGTTTGGGCGAGATGTGTTAAGTGTAATGTTCTGGGGTTGGGACAGTACAGTTGTAGAGGTTTTGTTGTAGTAATTTGGAGTTGGGTATAGAAGATGGAGAGTGTGATTTTGGTTTGGAATGATATTGGTTTGGCCTCTAACACAAAGTTGTGAAAAAAATTTCAAAAGGCTAACAGATGTGGGCTTCTTTCTTGTGTGATTAACTCCTCCCTCATTCCTTCCAAAATTTGGGTTATTGTTCTCCTTTGAATCATCCACTTTCCATCACATTTGATCCTCCTTCAAATTTGCACTCCATTTCAATTCTAGCTATTGTTGATCTTGCAAATCCTTTAGGAATTTATTGCACTTTCTGAACTCATGACTAATAAAGTCACAGTAGCTGCAATAAAGACCCAAGCATTCATATCTCAACAGAATTTCATGTGTAGTGCAGTTAGGGCTAGCCACCTTGATCGATTGCTTAAGAGTTTTATTGACATTAAGATTAATTCTTGCCTTTATTATCTGACATTTTCCTCCTCTTACTTTAATAGCCATTACCTCCAAGACCCTCCCAATCCTTCATCCGATCTTCTTTGCAGCTTCAGAAGTTTTGCAGAATTCAGGTAATCCCCAAAGTTAAAACCATGTGGGAATGATGGTGTAATCTTCATTAATTATATTCATATTTACCTTCCATCTCTTTAGATGAATCGCATATTATTTAAATAACCACAGCGAACCCTTCTCTAATCGAATCACATCAGCTTTATTATCGCAAAAAATTGATAGATATTATTCCCATGGTATTTGATTATCAATCCGTCCGAGTGATTTCAAATCACATCAAAGGCTGCCTCCAGTGTTCCCAAACTAAAATCTCTGTCCGCCATTAATCTTCCTACCAAAATTTTATTGCAGTTTTCAATTCCTCTTTGGATGTCCTCCTCTTCTAATATCACTACCTCCTCCCCCTTAGTCCCTGGTGGTAGGGGTGGGAAAAAAAATCCAAATTTTGGATTTTAATGCAAATCCAAACCAAACCATTTAAAAAAAACCAGTTTTAAACCAAAAAAATCCAAACCAAATTATATTTATTTTATAATTTGGTTTTTGATCCAATCCATTTAAATGGTTTTAAATCCTCCAGATCCAAATTCAAATTAAGATCCAAACCTTAAAAAAAATCCTAATTTCGGATTTCTGATTCGGTGAACTCTCCTCTTCTACTCCTTCGCCTCTTCTCCTTCGACCGGGGAGTCTCCACTCTCCACCGCAGCCGGCACCGGAGCAGGCAACTGGCACCGGCACCGTCTCATTCAATGTTGAACGGGTCTCACCTTTGTTTCTCTTCTTCTACCTTTGGTCTTCTCCGCCGTCATCTTCAGTTCTTCACCGTCGCTGAGTCATTGTATCAAGCTTTCGTTGAACTTGGGTGTAGTAAGTCTCCATTTTAATATCAAGCTTTCATTGTTATACTAATTAGTAGAGTTGAATATCAAGCTTTAAGTCTCCATTACTTTCTGGGAATTTCGGGTTGTCGTGTCTGATTTTGCAATTGATTGCATTGTAGATTTTATTTTTTCACCCAGGAGCACAACAAAGTTAGTGAAACTGAACCAGAACAAGCAGTTCCAGCACAAGCAGAACAAGTAGTAGCCCCTGTTCTAGTTCTCTGTTCCAGGTTTTTGTCCATTTTATTTTATTAAGTTTGATTAATTTCCAGGTTCTTTGTGATTTAAGACTAAGAGAATTATACTAAAAGAAATCAGCTACTAAGAATAAGGGTTAGGGTAGTTAGAAGCTCAATCATATGATATATAAACTGAAATTATGAAGCTGTATTGGTTGAGTTTGTGTTGCTGAATTTGTGCTTGATTATGTTGTGGCGAATGTTTAATTGATCTTCTGAATATGTCATTTTATATTGTGATGATTGAATGCAAATGTTATAAGGAAAATTGGTTTATCAATTTGATGAGTGGTGCTGATGTGGATTAGCCACATGTATTTGGAGATGCTAATCAACAGAGTGGATTTTGGCCTAACACGTTTTTCCATTGAAACAAACAAACGAAGAAATTTAAGTTTTATAAGTGTGGGTTCCTTTGTTGGAGTTGGATCTTTTTATGTTTAAAATAAGTATGATTTGGCATATGCATATTTTTATATGAGATGATTGCTCTTAAAAAATAAAATATTAAACTTCTATGACAGTATAAATATGATTGCAAGCATATGATAAATCATTAACATGTTATCTTTTGACTTGGACTTGTTATCTTCACATGTCGAATCGCTTTGGTCTGTGGTATAATCTTCCTTTTTGTTGTTATCTTCCCCTGTCATATTGCTTAGATCTGTGGCATAATCTTCCTTTTCTTCCTTTGTTGTCTCAACATCTTTCATGATAGCTAAGTTATCACCACTTCTCTTCTTTTAAGGTGTATAGTGTTCCTCTGGCTTCACATCCATCAATTTTTCTGAAAGATTCTCAAGATTATTGCTAGCTTTAGTGAAGTTTGATTGGATACTATTTTCTTGCATTCTGACATTCCTGTTAAGAAGCTTAACTCTCTTCATTTCCTCCTCTAATTCCTTCAGCAGCTTCTTGGTTTTTTCTGAATCATCTAACAGCATTTCCTTGTCCTCTTCCAAGCTTTTTATGAGATTCCTTAACCTTTTGGAATGTTGCATTAGCTTCTTCAGAAGATTGCAATTGTTCTTCTTGCAATTTAGTCAATTTCACTTTGCATGAATTCAGAGACGTGGTTGCCATCAAAGTTCGCGCATCATTATCTTCTATGACAGTAGAAATATTTTAATATTATAGATCACAAGCATATGATAAATCATAATATGACCGAGTTTGAACTATTTTTGCTGTTTTGGCATCTCTTTTTCGATTTAAATATGATTGCAACAGAGTTGACTCCTGCTGAATACTGACATTAGCTGAATGATAATACAAATGGAAATAAGAAATGAATTATAAAACCAGTTTTATATGTAAAAATGAATTTAAAACTGGTTTATAAGTAAAACTAGATTTAAATTATAAAATCGATTTAAAATCGATTTTTATTTTTTTCAAATCGATTTAGAACCGGTTTCTTCCTTCAATCCAGTTCTAATTTAATTTTATGAACTATAAAACTGATTCTAAAATGGATCCAGTTTACCATGCCCACCCCTACCTGGTGGATCAGGTGCTTGAGGTAAATTCCTTCTCTTCGTTGCCATCGTTCAGTACCGCGTGCACTATGTCTCTGAGATCACAGACCAGGTCACAGAATGTGTTCTAGTCACGTACCAATAAACAATTTTGAATTCAACACTCAAATGAGTCACAAGCTCTGATAGAGATCAAAATCCTAACAGAGCACACTAACCTTAGGAGGCTACTCTAGTGATGGTTCTGTTCAATAAGTAAGGATTTTAAATGTTACTAATTTAGCTTTATAAGTTTAATTTGGTGCTAATTGAGCCGTCTATCGTGCAGATTTTCTTACTAAAATTTAGTCTGTTTAGTATGATGGCCAAAATTTTACAAAGAGAAACGAAATTAATGAATTATATACTTTCAAAAATTTTATATAAAATTAAAATGTCATTTTTATCGATTCAACCATAACTGTTGAATTAAATTAAATTGTAACTGATCATTATTTATATGCAATTTGAATAGAAAATAGAGTATATATTCAAATAGGTCGTTAAGAAATTTTGGTTTTTGTCTCCAAATATTTTTTTATTACATTGAGATTCTTGAACTTTACAAAAGTAAGACATATAAATTCCCATCTTAATTAGATATGTTGTTTTTACTTGGACAAATTGGTTTTTAAGATTACGTTTGGTTCTAAGAACAAGATAAGATAAAATACTGAAAACAAGACACAAATGACAGAGATAAATTAGTGTCTTCTATTTTTTTTAGTGATAAACTAAAACAAATTAGAAAAATCTAATTTCTTCTTATTTTTGTCATTCAAAAAGTTTGAGAAAAAATTATAATAATAAATAATATAACTAAAAAAATTAACAAAAATAATGAAAGAAAAATAAAAAATAAGTTGTATTTCTTGTTAATATATTTGTGTTCTTTTTATTAAGATGGATACAAAATATAATAATTTAATATCTTTGGACACAATATTTCTGTCTAGATCTCATTTGTCAACTACAATTTTATGTTTCTGTGTTTCTGTTTTAGTGTCATATATGTAAATAAATGTAACACAAAAATATGAAAAAATGATTTATATGTCTTATTTTTACAAAATTCAGATATCTCAATGTATTAAAATTTTGTTAGGAACAAAAAAATTTGATGTGAAATTTTTTAGAAACTTTTTGAATATATACTTTAGAAAATATTAAAATGTGATAAAATGGTTGACTTTTACATATATTTAATAAATCTGTGAATATTAGTTTTTAGTCTATGAAAACAAATTATCAAACAATATTGTATTAATGTAAAAATTTTATAAATTAAATATGATCTATAACATATGATATCCAATGATACAACGAGATGTGAATCCGTATAATGTCCCGCTTCATATAATATATAAACATACTATTTTCTCTCTATTTATTTATTAGTAGCTTTGGCTTAAATTAGGTGTATATGATTGTCAAGTTATAAAAGTGGAACCTCGGATCAGCTGGGTGGAAAAGGGAAAAAAAATATCCTTGATGGTATGACCGTATGGAAGAGCTGAATTTTGGTACCTTCGCTTCCACATGTCCATACCTGAAACCCCTCCACCAAACAAGAAAAGAAGAATCATCATGAAATTTTTTTTAATTGATTAAGTCCCTCTAGCCAAGTTACGAATAAAGATAAAGACGGTGCAACTATTAATTCGGTTCTTATTTTAATCGGAGAAAGAAAAATATAAAGTCACACATAACATAAATATATATTTATTATTGGTCAAATATATATATACACATATAAATTAATCTTCCATAATAACAGGGTCAAGAGAGTGGAAAAAGCAGACTCAGCTGTTCATGAAATACTAAAGTTTATGACTTTTAAACCACTTTCCATTGATTCTGGTTATTTTATTTTATTTTTAAATAATGTGGTGCACCACCCATGCCGACGTTACAGAACCCTCATCCAGATGTACAAATTAACCCATTCTATATATCTCCACCACTACAATTTATTTATTGATCCGATTAAAGTGTACGTGTATATATATGTCTTATCTTTATGTGCTTGTAAATTTTAATTCGAATTTAGTGATACTGAATGTTATTTGCGATAGTATAAGCAATACATCCAAGGGTGTAATGGTATGGATTTTATTAATACGTATAATGCAGAAACTAGGGTGCCTTTACAAACAGAATTACAATGGAAAAAATGAACAAATAAGCTATATCAGAGTGTAATAAAGGAATGGAACTATAAGAGTATGATTGATGAGTGTGATATGTATATGTCCAGCAAGTACCTGAAAGGAGATAGAGAAAGAACGTAAGAGAAGCAGAGAGAAGCAGAGATTAGAAGAGAATTATGCAGAGAAAGAAGAATTCAGGGAGGAGAATCTAGTTACCAATTTAGCCACCAAACAAAGTCCGATCCTCCCTTCACCTATTAGTGTCCTTCCTCTTTTGCTTCACTTAGGCCCCAAAATATGTGGATCAATTGCCACCTGTCCCTATGATGTAACTAACTTCTCTTAACTCTCAATTGATGTATTGACGCCTCTCTAATGTCTCATTCCCTCAATATTGCTTTGCTCTACGTCAACCCCCTTTACATTACCCTCTCCATTAAAAACAACCTTGTTCTCAAGGTTGAGATTTGGAAATGCAGCTCGCAAGTCCTCCAATAATAGTTCCCAAGTCTTCTCTGTTACTGGTCCTATCCCCAATTGCACCTCAACTTGCTAAATTTCTTTACCATTCCGCAAAAGAGTTTTGCTCCTGGTAACAACATGTGGTGCCAATATCAGATTTGCTACTGACGTTTGTAGAGGTAAGGGGAGATATTGTTGTTGCAAGTCACCTCTAAATTTCCTGAGAACAGAGATGTGGAATATGTTTTGTATTCTCGCCTTTGCTGGCAGCTCCAACTAAAGCTGGTTATACGGGTGATGATTCGTGGATCAACTCGTTTAATTCGCAATCTGCATTACTTAAATCTATAATTTTTTTATTAGCAATATTAATAGAGTTTTTAATAAGCATTATTTAATTTATGGACTAAATAGATTGAACCCGGCATATAGGAAGGCCAACCCATTAACCCATTTTAAGTATATGTAATATTAACAAAAATGTATTTATACGGACTAAAAGCTAATAACTTTATATGACCAGTAAACATCGGTTACACATTATAGCTCGGTTACACTTGAGACCCGATCATAACCGACGATTTCATAACGGCCATAAATGGCCCTAAATCAATAACGTCGGATTCACAATTTATCCTCTTCCTAGACGTTATACCTCAAGGAAAACGGCCGACCTTTCCCGTTAATATAAAGCAGACGAAAGACCAGAAGGAGGTATGTCACTTTTTCAAAAGTACAATCTATTATTCACCTAATTCTGACTTGAGCGTTGGAGTGCCTTTGCAGGTACTCTCCCCCGCCGATCATTCGCCACCGACGTATACCTTGCTTCACTTTGGAAGTCGGCCGACCTCAGTAGAAGACGAGCTATACCTCGGGAGAATCAGGCAAGAACATTTGGCGCCCACCGTGGGGCCGAATAACTTGGAAATACTATTCACAAAGGTCCCAAAACATCCTTAAAATACACCCATGGCTGACGCTCCTCCCCCTACCCCATCTGAGCTCCTACGGATGGTGACCGAGCTTCAACAGGCAAATCAACAAATGGCGGAGGAAAATTGAAGAATGCAAGAACAAATTGCGCAATTAGTTAATGCTCGGCTGGAGCACAACAATGATCATCATAACCGAGAGGAAAATCATGAACGTCGATCAATGCCAACCCATGTTTCTGAAACACCCCAACGGGAAGAAGAGGAGGCCCACCAAACAGAAGAGGCCCAACCAGAGGCTGAGGAAGAAGAGCACGACAATTCTGCCGGCCCGTTTACGGCCGACATCATGAATTTCCAACTTCCCAGACAGTTCACCCTGCCAACAACTCTGACCCCATACGATGGATTAGGAGATCCAAAGCAGCATATTAAAAAATTCCGATCTATTATGATTGTTAACGGTGCATCTGACCCTATTTTGTGCCGTTATTTTCCATCCTTTTTAGATGGTCCTGCACTTGACTGGTTTTGCTCTTTGCCTGCAGATTCAATATCGCGTTTTCAGGAATTGGCAAAGCAGTTCGAAGATCACTTTGCAGCATCTGCAATATACCTGCACGATTCTGACTACCTGACGACCATCAAACAGGGCCCACAAGAGAGCCTGAAGGACTATATTACTCGTTTCACAAAGGTTGCCATGAGGATCCCCGACCTTCATCCTGAAGTCCATCTCCATGCAATTAAGAGCGGCCTTCGTTCGGGCAAATTTCAGGAGACAATAGCTGTGAGCAAGCCGAAAACTTTGCAGAACTCCGTGAAAAGGCCAAGGGACAGATAGATGTTGAAGAGCTTCGGCAAGCCCGTAAAACAGAAAAGTCAGCCGCTGTCAAGGATGATGATAAACCTCGGGATAATAAGAAAACCTTCAAGCCCGTCCTCCGGTATGAGTCATACACAGTCTTCAACGCAAAGAGGGATGACATTATCAAAGAAATACTTAACTCCAAATTAATCAAACCCCCTCGTAAAGCCGGAGCCTACCCAGAGTCCAAAACTGTTGATAAATCCAAATTCTGTACTTTTCATCAAAAGCACGGTCACACAACTGATGAATGTGTGATCGCCAAAGACCTCCTGGAACGCCTCGCAAGACAAGGTCACCTCGATAAGTTTATCGCAGGACGCATGCAGAAGACTGTAACCTTGGCCTCCGACCCCTCAACAGCAAGCCCCTCATCAAAAGAAAAGGACAAGGCACCCACCCAACCAAGAGGAATCATCAATTGTATATCAGGAGGATATGCAGGAGGCGGACATACAAGCTCGGCTCGAAAAAGAACCTATAGAGCCATGTTGGCAGTTACAGATGCCCCTAAAATTCCCCAGCCGACTCACGATTTCCTAGAAATGACTTTTCGTTCAACCGACTTTAATCATACAGATGTGAATTATGACGATCTAGTGGTAATTTCTGTTCAGTTAGGAGACCTAATAGTCCGCAAAGTACTCCTCGACCCCGGAAGTAGCGCAGACGTGTTATTCTTTACCACATTTGAGAAAATGAAGCTGAGTAACAATATTTTGCAACCATACCATGGAGATTTGGTCGGATTTTCCGGCGAACGCGTCCCCGTTCTCGGTTCTGTGTGGTTACAAACCACACTCGGTGAGCAACCATTATTTAAGACACAAGACATTCAATATCTTGTTGTCGACTGTTTTAGTCCTTATAATCTTATACTAGGTAGACCATTTTTAAATCGATTTGCGGCAATTGTATCTATAGTTCATCTTTGCGTGAAGTTTTCTGTGCAGGATAATTTAGTAGCAACCATCCACGGAGACCTCCATGAAGCTCGGGAATGCTACAACACAAGTTTGAAACCTATCAAAAGGAGCAATATAGCACAGGTCAACTCCATACAGCCCGACCAGCCGAGGTTGGCAGAAATAGATCCAAGAGCCGATTTTGAAGATCGACCTATGCCAAACGAGGACTTAACAACGGTTCTCCTAACGGATGATCCCATGAAATTCACCTTTGTTGGAACGTCAACAGATACCGAGGAAAGAGAAGCACTCGTAACATTTCTGCGTGAAAACGCCGATTTATTTGCTTGGACCCCTGCAGATATGCCCGGAATACATCCCTCCGTTATCACACATAAGTTAGCAATCAATTCAGGGGCTCGCCCAATCTCACAAAGGAAAAGAAACCTCGGGACAGAGAAGCGCCTTGCATGCCTTGCCGAGGTTAAAAAGCTCATTGCCGCCAATTTCATCCGTGAAATCAGGTTCACAACATGGCTCGCTAATGTTGTCATGGTAAAAAAGAGTAACGGTAAGTGGCGCATGTGCGTCGATTTCACTGATTTAAACAAAGCATGCCCTAAAGATGCTTATCCTTTACCTTGCATTGACAATTTGGTAGACAACTCCTGTGGTTTTGGTTCCTTAAGTTTTATGGACGTATATTCTGGTTATAACCAAATTCTTATGCACCCATCCGATCAAGAGAAAACCGCTTTTATAATTGAATATGGAAATCATTGCTATAATGTTATGCCTTTTGGTTTAAAGAATGCAGGAGCGACGTATCAGCGTTTAATGAATAAGGTCTTCCAGAACCAAATTGGTCGGAACATAGAAGTGTACGTCGACGATATGGTCGCCAAGACAATGGTCGGAAAGTCTCACATCAACGACCTAATGGAGATCTTCGCGCAAATCCGACGATATAATATGAGACTAAACCCTGAAAAATGTGCTTTCGGTGTTCGCGGAGGCAAATTCCTCGGATTCATACTTACCAGCCGAGGAATAGAAGCAAACCCCGATAAATGTCGGGCGATAATTGATATGAAAAGTCCAACAACACTGAAGGAGGTCCAACGGCTAACAGGCCGGCTCGCAGCTTTATCAAGATTCCTACCCTGTTTGGCATCAAAATCTTATCATTTTTTCCAATGCTTAAAGAGGAACACAAAACATTTTAAATGGACTGAAAGCTGTGAAGCTGCATTCCAAAATTTAAAACAATTTCTTTCCAAACCACCTGTTTTACAAAAACCAAAACCCAATGAGCCATTATCTATATACTTGTCTATTACTGATGTGGCAATTAGTTCTGTCCTTTTAAAAGATACAGAGAAAGGTCACCAGCCGATTTATTTTGTAAGTAAGTCCCTACAAGGTGCCGAGCTTCGTTACCCAAGGTTGGAAAAACTTGCATTGGCCTTAGTCTTCTCCTCAAGACGACTCCGACCATACTTTCAGGGGCACACCATCTTCGTCAGAACTGAACAACCTCTTCGGCAGATTCTTTCAAAACCAGAATTAGCAGGCCGACTTATCAAATGGGCCATTGAGCTTTCAGAATTTGATATTCAATACCAACAGAGAGGATCCGTCAGATCTCAATACTTAGCTGATTTTGTAGCCGAACTTACCCAACCATTCCAGGAAGAAGAAAACTCGGACTGGAACTTGTTTGTTGATGGAGCTTCAAACCCCCAAGGGTCAGGAGCAGGAATATTGTTAGAAAGTCCTGAAGGTATAATCCTCGAACATTCTCTCCGGTTCTCCTTCAAAGCAAGCAATAACCAGGCCGAGTACGAGGCCCTCATCGCAGGGCTCAAGTTAGCAATTGATTTACAAATCGCCAGCTTAAAAGTTTATTGTGATTCCCTATTAGTGGTTCAACAAGTGAATCAGGTTTTTCAGACTAAAGATCAAATTTTATCAAAATACTTGGACATTATTCAAAACTTGAAGAACAGTTTCTCAAAGATAGAAATTCACCACATTCCTAGGGAACAAAACAATAGGGCTGACATCCTATCAAAGTTAGCTACTACACAAGCACACACAGCGACACTACTCCAATCAACTTTAGATAAGTCGAGCATACACGCTCTGAGCATTTTAAACACTTTATGTAAAGACAATTGGCAGCTACCTTATATGCAGTACTTAAAATACGGTTCTGTCCCGGATGAAGTTTCAGATAAGAAAGGATTCCGACGACAAGCCTCTTTTTTCACATTAATCAATAACGTTTTATATAGGCGGGAATTTTCCCGACCACTTCTGAAATGCTTAGACAGGAAAGAAGCCGATATTGTGTTGGCCGAGGCTCATGAAGGAATATGTGGCATACACTCGGGAGCAAGAAGCCTGGCACAGAAAATACTCCGAGCTGGTTTTTACTGGCCGACCATATGGGAGGATAGCAGGAAGAAAGTCAAAACTTGTGACAAATGTCAAAAGCACGCACCGTCCATCAACATTCCGGCCGAACAACTTCATCAGTCAGTAATAAGTTGGCCATTCAATCAATGGGGGATTGACATCCTCGGCCCCTTTCCCACTGCACCCAGGCAAATGAAGTATTTGGTGGTAGCTATTGATTATTTCAGCAAATGGATCGAAGCACAACCCTTAGCAAGAATAACATCCTCCCAGATGATATCTTTTGTGTGGAAATATATCATATGCCGATATGGAATTCTGAGACATATTATCACTGACAATGGTCGGCAGTTTACCAACCATAACTTTAAACTCTTCTTGCAGAACCTAAAGATAAACCAACACTTCTCATCAGTGGAACACCCACAATCTAATGGCTTGGCTGAGGCCGCCAACAAAGTTCTCTTACACGCCTTGAGAAAAAAGCTCGACGAAGCTAAGGGACTCTGGGCCGAGCTGGTTCCAGAAATATTATGGTCATACAACACTACGGTACAAACGTCGACTAAAGAAACACCATTCCGTTTGGTATATGGGTCTGAAGCAATGATCCCTTTGGAAATTTCACAACAATCCTTGAGGACACAGGTAGAGAATCATGATCAAGCTCGACAAGCCGAGTTAGATTTAGTAGAAGAAGTTCGAAGTACAGCAGCTCTCCGACACCGAGCTTTACAGCAACAACTTGGCCGGCGATATGCAAAAAAGGTGCTACCAAGATCCTTCGACATTGGCGATCTGGTGTTAAGAAAAACTGAAGATGCTCGCCAACCATCTGCCCATGGGAAGTTTGCCGCGACATGGGACGGCCCTTATCGCATACTAGAAATCCTCGGAAGAGGAGCTTACAGGCTAGAGCAACTGGACGGCACTAAGATCCCAAATACATGGAATGTCAGTTCTTTAAAGCAATACTTCAGTTAAAACAAAGCAGAGTGCTGGTACTCTTTTTCCTCACTTGAGATTTTTCCCAAAAGGGTTTTGCTCAAGGAGGTTTTAACGAGGCCAGCCTACCCGAGTTAAGATTGTAAGGTACTGCTTTGAACAAAGTCTAAATGCATCTATAAACACTTTTAGCACGTTCTGTTTAACCGAATTTATATTATGACTAAATATCACGGAGAGTTTGTTATCAAATTACTCCTTTTACAGACCAATACATCATCAAAATACAGTCCCAACCCCCCTAACGGGTATCAGACAAAGTAATTAGGATCATCCAAAACCTAATTACAAAGATCACTAACACAAAATAAACAGTCATGAACATTGGTTCTCCAAAACTTTGCAAAACCGCTAAAATACTACACAGCTCCGCTACTTAACTAAGTTATCACCACCCTCTTCAATCACTTCTTCGTCATCTACAAGCTGGCCATCACGAACTACTTTACTCGGATCCATATCCGCAAAGTCAGCATCAGGCACTAAAAACTTTGCCTGTGTCACAGCACGATCAAACCCTTCAGCAAAAGCATCAAGAATGTCACCCTCTCTACTTGCTTCGAATTCCTTCATCTGTACGGTAAGCTCAATAACTCGCTTGTTTATGTCTTCAACATCGCTATTCTTCTTTTTTAACAGTTCAGCATCCTTCTCACGACTCTCTTTTTCAACCTTTAATTCCTTTTCCAAATTAGAAAAACTTTTCTGCAATTCGGTTAAGGCTAATTCCTTAGCCGATAGTTGCTCCTTTAGAGCGCTGACCTGTTCAGCCTCAGTAACCATTTTCTTATGCCTTTTTTCTTGGCTGCATCCAATACAAGCCAATCGAAAGCCCAACACCTGAGATTTAAATATTCAACTATTAAAAAGCTTACAATATAAATGTTTAACCAGAATAAGTAGTTAGAGTAAGTTTACCTGAAGAAACTGGTCAACCCCGACATCCCCGACCTCTTCCACCCGAGCTATATCAGAAACACTTTGCACAACTTCGTCTGCAATGACGTTGAACGGAAAACCTCGGTCCCAAAGAGATGACCCATCTCCATTGTTGTCGAAAACATGAAGCTTCTCCTGTTTTGTAATAAAACTGGACAAGTCATCGAGTTGAATAACACCTTCCTTGCCCTGTTCTCCTGCAGTTGCAGTCATCTCTGTCTTCCTTTTTTTAAATACAATCCCTTTCTTTCTTGGGAGGGGCTGGTCAACTTCTCCCCCAACATCCATTTTTTTCGCATTCAAAGAGGAACCTTCAAAATTCTTGGACTTAAATCGAGCCCTAAGAGTAGAGGCGGTAACTCCAGGAAACTTTCCACCTGTCACAGAAACAACAATAACGTTGTCAAAATAATAAACATTTAAATTAATGAAAACCAAAACAAAACCATACCCTGATGACCTCACCAAGGTAATCTACCACAGCCGACTTATGATCCTCCTAAGGAAGTAACTCCGACACAGATATCAATCCCCCCTTGGATACCATTTCAATCAGAAAAGATATAATACACTCGTTCCGTTCAGATATCGTTTCGGGACCCAAAATGTGTTGAGGTTGACAACACCAGTACAAGGGAAATTTTTTCCCAAGATTTTCGTCCATATAAAAAGGAAAATCCTCATTCACTGACTTAACTTTCAGAAGCATTTCTTTAAAATTTTTGAAGGAAGATTTATACAATTTGAAAATAGAAAAGCCAGGTGTACTGTTCAAGTTTACCCACAGTCCCTTCCATACCCCTTTTGCTTGAAATAATGAAAAGAAAAGTTCCAAATCTGGTTCAATCTCCAGGAATTCCATCAAAATCTGAAAACACCTTATGAACGCCCAACCATTAGGATGAACTTGTGATGGAGCACAGTTCAATTGTTTCAGAATATCACATTCGAGCTGGCTAAAGGGGAGTCGAACCCTCAATTCCTCTAACACACAACTATACATAAAAAAGTTTTCAAAATCCTTTCTCCTATGAAAAACACGATCTGAGCGGTTGCATGGAAGTAATTCCAAACGGAAACCAGATTTCACTAGGCTAGCTACATTAACCTCACTAACACTATCCCTATCAACAAACAAAGAAGCCCTTATTTTCACATCATCATCAACCCAGTCATACGACTCGCCATTATCAAGCTTAGGCAATGATTTTCCTTTCTTCTCACTCATGGTTTCTGATGAACTCAGAAAAAGGGAAGAAGGGATTAGAAGAAAAGAAGGGATATTGCTACTAACCTTTGGTGCTCATGGTGTTTAAAAGCTTCTGAAAATAAAAACTTCCAAAGTAATAACAAGAGCCAAAATGCTAAACCGTTCAGTTACTTAAAGCCTCCTCAATTTATGATAAAAATCAAAACCATTAAATGAGGTACACTACCAACGGTTAAAACTAAGCTTTGGAACTCGCACCTATCTAGAAAAAATAATAAAACAATAATTAAAGGTTTTACACCTATCGAGACTTGGGTAATAATTACAAAAGCTAATCTCTTCAGTTACCTACCATTAACTTTAAAGAGAGCTATATTGACCTGGGGGCACAGTGTACCGAGCTATTACTCACTCATTATAAAAGCTCAACCTATGGGGGCTGTGATATGACCAGTAAACATCGGTTACACATTATAGCTCGGTTACACTTGAGACCCGATCATAACCGACGATTTCATAATGGCCATAAATGGCCCTAAATCAATAACGTCGGATTCACAATTTATCCTCTTCCTAGACGTTATACCTCAAGGAAAACGGCCGACCTTTCCCGTTAATATAAAGCAGACGAAAGACCAGAAGGAGGTATGTCACTTTTTCAAAAGTACAATCTATTATTCACCTAATTCTGACTTGAGCGTTGGAGTGCCTTTGCAGGTACTCTCCCCCGCCGATCATTCGCCACCGACGTATACCTTGCTTCACTTTGGAAGTCGGCCGACCTCAGTAGAAGACGAGCTATACCTCGGGAGAATCAGGCAAGAACATAACCCATATATAATTTATTTTTTCCACCTTAGTGTTTACTCTTTGAGTCCTTAGTTAAATCTAAAATTGGTATAAATATCAATTTATTTTTGTGCAAAATTTGTGCCTTTTTTTATGACCATTCATTTGCCAATTTTTTAGTCATAACTCATGAATTTAATAATAACAATAAAAAAAAAGAGAGAGATACAAAGAATGAAATTTGCGGTTTGGACTGGTCTGCGAAACAGCGGACCAACGCAGTGCAGATATGGGCCTCTTTCAAAGCAGCCCATACATATTATGAGCTAGTCCGGTTCGGTCCATTAATATTTAGTCTGTTGTGGTCTGAGTTTAATGGACCGGCCTGACCCGTATACCCACCTCTAGCTCTAACCTAATTGTCACTTTACTAAGATTCTTGATAATCTTAAAAGGGTCTAAAGTATTTCATTTTCAGTTTCTATGAATTTTTTAAAATTCATCGTATATTGGCAGTATGACTGTAATTTCACCAGCACTAATTTTCTTTCATTAAGATTGAGATTTTCTTAATTTCAATCTGCAGATTTCTTAAAAAAAATATTGTGACCTGCTCACATTGCTTTTTAATTGCTATAGCAATTTATCCTTTTTAATCAACATCTCTTACAACGACAACACATTATCAAGATAGATTTCATATTTAACTAGGATTCGCTGATTCTTTTCATATAACGCTTTATAAAGAGTTATCTTAGTGTTATTGTGTTCAGACGTATTGTACCAATATTGAGACCATGGTAACATAAAAAATAGCTTTTCAAGTTATTGTAATAGAAATACCTCAAGAACATTTTCAGAGTCTTATTCAATAGCCGATGTTATTCCATGTGCCTTAAACAATTGCTGCCAGAAACTACTAATGAAGTCGTGTAGTTTAACAACATTTAGGAGGAATGCCACAACCACCATTTTTCTATTGAAGTCATGCTTCAGGGGCATAAAATGGGACAACTTTTTAACCTATTAATCACAACAATGATCACTGAATACCCATTGGATGGTGGGATTGATGCACTCGCATATTTAGTTATTTTCTTTTTATAATTTCTTTCAATTAGCTAAGAATTCGTGTTAGATAAACAATGATTTATGGTTAAAAGAACATTACTTTTGAGTTAGTTGAATTAATTTGATTACAGAAAAAAGTGAAAGGGAATGTGCAAAGATCAAGGAGAAAAAGAGAAGCAAAATCACAAACAAAGATTAAGAGATGCAAAGAGGGTGTCATGTGTATTCAGGGGCAGAGGCAAAATCATTTCAACAATAACCCTCACCACAATAATTTCAACCGTCAGTACCATTCCTCACAACCCCCACAACCATCACAAGAATACCAAATTTCACATAAGCTTTCTCATATGAAAATTGCCTTAGAAAAACTCTCCCAAAATATCTTTGATTTTGTTCAAATTATTCAAAATTTCATGCAGTCTAAAGCTTCCATTAGAAACTTGGAAATACAACTGAGACAAATTGCTCAACAATTAGCAAAATCTACAAATATTTTTTTTCAGTGACACAATTTTAAACCCAAGAGAAAAATGAAAGACTGTTACTTTGAGAAGTGAAAAAATGGTGGGTAATAAAGTAACAAGTAATGAAAAGAAACCTGAGGAAGACAAATCATGTGAAGAAGAAAAAGAGGTGACCACCCATCAAGAGGCACACATCCCTACACCTCAACTTCAAGTTTCTCAAGAAAAATTAACAAGGAAGACAGAGGTGCCAGAATACAACCCACGAATCTCATACCCTTAAAGGCTCTAGGGGGAGAACAAGAAAAAATAATACTCTACATTCTTGAAAATATTCAAGACATTACACATCAATGTTCCATTTCTAGAAGCACTTGAACAAATGCCACTATATGTTAAATTTATGAAGGACTTGTTGTCTAAGAAAAGATCCTTAAAAGGAGGCCAAACAGTGGTCATGACTAGGGAGTATAGTGCAATTATTCAAAAAAAATTGCCAAGTAAGAAGAAAGATCTTGGGAGTTTCCAAATTTCATGCACCATTGGAAGCACAACCTTTGAAAGAGCGTTATGAGATCTAGGGACAAGCATCAATTTGATGTCTCTCTCTGTGATAAAGAAGCTACACATTCAAGAGTTGAAACTCACAAAGATAGCTCTTTAACTGGCGGACTGATGCACGAAATTGCAATCACACTTTTGCGATCCCGCACAACTAACCAGCAAGTGCACTGGGTCGTCCAAGTAATACCTTAAGTGAGTAAGGGTCGATCCCACGGAGATTGTCGGCTTGAAGCAAGCTATGGTTATCTTATAACTCTTAGTCAGGATATCAATAATTCTCAGGTTTAATTGTGAAAAGTAGAAGAACATGAAATAAATACTTGTTTTGCAGTAATGGAGAACAGGTTGAGGTTTTGGAGATGCTCTATCTTCTGAATCTTTGCTTTCCTACTGTCTTCTTCTTCATACACGCAAGGCTCCTTCCATGGCAAGCTGTATGTAGGGTTTCACCGTTGTCAATGGCTACCTCCCATCCTCTCAGTGAAAATGTTCAACGCGCTCTGTCACAGCACGGCTATTCATCTGTCGGTTCTCAATCATGTCGGAATAGAATCCAATGATTCTTTTGCGTCTATCACTAATGCCCCACAATCGCAAGATTGAAGCTCGTCACAATCATTCAATCCCTGAATCCTACTCAGAATACCACAGACAAGGTTTAGACCTTCCGGATTCTCAAGAATGGCCGCCAATATATTCTAGCTTATACCACGAAGATTATGGCTAAAGAATCCAAGAGATATCCACTCAATCTAAAGTAGAACGGAGGTGGTTGTCAGGCACACGTTCATAGGTGAGAATGATGATGAGTGTCACGGATCATCACATTCATCAAGTTGAGGAGCAAGTGATATCTTAGAATGGAAACAAGCGTTTTTTAATGAAAAACAGTAGTAATTGCATTAATCCATCAAGACACAGCAAAGCTCCTCACCCCCAACCATGGGGTTTAGAGACTCATGCCAAAGAAGGTACAATATGAAACGTGTAAAATGTCATGAGGTGAAGATACAATAGCAAAAAGTCCTATTTATAGTGAACTAGTGACCTAGGGTTTACAAGAATGAGTAAATGACGTAAAAATCCACTTCCGGGGTCCACTTGGTGTGTTCTTGGGCTGAGCATTGAAGCTTTCATGTGTAGAGACTTTTCCTGGAGTTAAACACCAGCTTTTGTGCCAGTTTGGGCGTTTAACTCCAACTTTTGTGCCAGTTTAGGGTTAAACGCCGGGAATTCTGAAGCTGATTTGCAACGCCGGTTTGGGCCATCAAATCTCGGGCAAAGTATGGACTATTATACATGGCTGGAAAGCCCAGGATGTCTACTTTCCAACACAATTAAGAGCGCGCCAATTGGGCTTCTGTAGCGCCAGACAATCCACTTCGAGTACAGGGAGGTCAGAATCCAACAGCATCTGCAGTCCTTTTTCAGCCTCTGAATCAGATTTTTGTTCAGGTCCCTCAATTTCAGCCAGAAATTACCTGAAATCACAGAAAAATACACAAACTCATAGTAAAGCCCAGAAAAGTGAATTTTAAATAAAAACTCATAAAAACATACTAAAAACTAACTAAAATGTACTATAAACATACTAAAAACAGTGCCAAAAAGCGTATAAATTATCCGCCCATCACGGACAAATTAATAAAGTAAGCACATGGGGTGATCGAGAATGTCTTGATTAAGGTAGAAAAGTTTTTTCTCCCAGCAGATTTTGTTATCCTTGACATGGAAGAGGATGAGAATTCCTCCATCATTCTAGGGAGATATTTTCTAGCTATTGGTAGAGCTTTGATTGATGTTAAAAAGGGTGAATTGATGTTGAGGATGCATGATGAGCACTTAGTTTACCATGTCTTTATAACCATGCACCATTCAATTGAGAAGGAGAATTATATGAAGGTTGAGTCTTTTGATCCAAATATGAAAGGAGCTCCGACTAAAGTAACTCTAAAAGCTCCACCTCCAAGTTTGAAAGAAAAAGAAGAAATAGAAGTGGTGCAGAAAAAACTCCCTGATGAAGCTAAGAAAAAATTGCAACCCAAGCCAACTCTGAAATCAACAAAATTTTTCCTAACATCAAACTTATGTTTAATGTTAGGCGTGCATCATCAAATAGGGAAGAATATCCCAAGAAGCAAGTGCCTAGGGGATGGAGAAGGAAGAAGATCGATACAAGTGATTTCTCCCCTAGCCAGCAAGTGATACAATTCCTGTCTCCACCATGGATATGGCCATACAAGTCCAAAAAATGGTATGGACCTTACACTGTAAACAAGATCCTCTATCTGGAACACATTGAACTCATAAATGAAGACATTGAGAGGACATTCATAGTGAGAAAAGAGGCATTGGAGCACTATGGTCAACCTTCACCTTAGCAAGAACCAACCATCTTAAGTTAGTGACATATAAGAGTTTGTTGAGAGGCAACCCAACGTTAGGTAATCTCTTTTCATCTTTCTTTTTACTTTGTTTCATGTTGCATATGTCTTTCATGGATTAAAAGTTTGGTGTTGCTACACCAACATGATGCTTGCATTTCACTGGGTACTTGGCCTAGCCTCTCATTGATTGTGTCACACTAAGTTTGGTATTCTCACACCAAATTTGGTGTTGCCATACTTCACCCATGCAAGGTACATCCTTCATGCAAACACATTAGCCACTTATTTGTATTATTTTATTTTGTCTTTACTTCCGTTTTGTTTTTAATTTTGTTTGTTTTATTTGAATAAGCTTTAACATCACTTAATTGCTTCCACTAGATATACATGATTATTCCTATTTTCATCACCACTATTTTTCTTTGTTGCTTGAGGGCAATCAACCATTCTAAGTTTGGTGTTGGAAGCTATACTCTCTATAGCCTAAAAGGTGATGAGGATGATGATGGGAAAGATGGTGACAGAGGCAACAACAATGAATGAGGTGGTCAAGTTCTTTTATAGTTGTTTTACCTTTTATTTCTTTTATTTCTTTCTATTCTGTTTGTCTATTCTTTTCTTTTATATTGTTTTTTTGTTTTTGTGTTTTCTTATCTCTTGTTATGTCCGCAAAACTTACTACATGTAATGTCCTCCTAAATACTCTAATCGGATGAAAAAGAGCTCTTTAGATGGAAGAAAGTTAAATCTAATAAATAAAGTGCTCTTATAAAAAGTGGTGGTACACTACTTGTGATTGTCATGGATTGAGCAAAATGGTTGATAATCTTGTATGATGGAGAAGAATGATTCTCTATGAGCATGAGGCCTAAAAAGGTATTATGAGACCTCTGAGAAAATAAAAAATTCCTTGAATTGAAAATGAAAGAAAAATAAAGAGAGAAAAGAAACAACAAAGAAAAGAACAGAGAAAGAAAAAGAATTAAAAAGGTCAAAAGAAAGATCAAAAGTTGCCAAGCTCTGAGCATCAATGGTTAAAAAGCCCAGTTATGTGTTTGTGGTGTTGATTGTCCAAGGATACGGCTCAGGTGATTAGATTCGAGGGATGCTTCATTACTCGGTAACTTGAGCCAATTGGTCTGGTATTATCGATCGAAAACTTACCATCAAGAGTTTTCTTGAGACAAAACTTTTAGAAGTCCAAAGAGGGTTTGGACATCGATGGCTGAGAATTTAAAGTCTTTAACTATATGCTTGTGATGTAAATTTATCAAGGAGTGGCTAGGATAATTAGATCCGAGGGGTACCTTCTCACTCGGTAACTTAGACCAGCCGGCCTGGGATTATCGATTGAACACCCACAATCAAGAGTTGCCTTGAAAATGAAGCATTTAGAGTTGTCAAACATAAAAGCTCTTTGATATAAATAAAAGATTCAAGGATCAATCAGAACTTAAAAGAAGGGTCTAATAATACCATCCGAGCCTTAGCTCTTAGGGACCCTTCACTCCCAAAAATGTAAGATACATTAAGAAGGAAGAGAATCCTTTATAATCATATGATCTGCTACACCCCACTCTCAAGAAGGACATAAACTTCAAGTATGATTCAATTCCCCTTCATCTAATGCAATTCATTTCTTTTTTTTTATCTTTTACTTGAGGACAAGCAAAGTATTAAATTTGGTGAAGGGGGATTAAAATAGAAATGTATTTCAACTTGAGGTATGTTCTAAAGAAAAAAATGAGCGCAATTTAATTTCAATTGCATGGACTCAATTATTTAAGTGTATGCGTATGGCAGGGAGATCTAAGCAGAAATTGCTCGTTGTCATAAATGGAGCTTCTACTATTGAGATGCAATTGGCCGAGGAGAAGAATGAAGTCATATCAAGTAAAAAAAGTGAATTAGAGTCTTTTATTGGTTCTAATATATTTCAAGAAGTTGAAATTCTTCTGCCTGATCCTTCAAACACCAAAGGAAGTGAAAAACGACTTAAGTGAAAAAGAGAAGGAAATTGAACAACAACAAAAAAGAACAAGATTTTGCAAGGCCTGCAAACAATATGCAAACCATGATAGTCACAATTTCCCTACTAAGACTTCTTCCTAAATTTTGGTAATCAATTATGTCATTTAGTTTTAATTTAATATAATTTCTTGCCATACTTCACTTTCTAATTTCATTATTATTTTTTCTCTATTTTGCAGCAATCAAAGATATAAAGTTTTGTTACTATAACTATGTGTTTGGAGATTATTGTTGATTTGATGGATTATAAATGAGTTATTGTTTTAGTTTGTGTGTGTCGTATGTCTTAATTTGTGTGTTGACATTTTTTTATAGGGTTAAGTACGATTTCGGTCCTTAACGTAGAGGCTGAAAATTTATTTCGTCCCTGACTTTTTTTCGCTACAAAATAGTCCTGAAGGTTTAACTTAGTTTTAAAATCATCCTTCAAACAAAAATTTCCCTCCCCTCTTCTTCCACAAAATTAACCAGAAGCAGAAGCACAAAGGCACATCAAACGCAGAAACAAAAACAGGCAGAAGCAAAAAACAGAAGCAAAAAATAGAAGCAGAATAACAACAATCAAACAACAACAACCACCAGAACAACAACAATAATAACAATGAATAATGGAATCAGAGCAACAACAAAAGCATAACCAGAAGCAGAAACAAAAACAGAAACAGGCAGAAGTAGAAGCAACCAAAGAATCAACAACAACAATGGAATAAAAAGAATAAACAAAAGTAACTAGAAGCATCAACGACAATAACTACAATGAAATAAATAGAAGCAAAACACATTCCTTTAAATCTGAAAAATTAAAGAAAAAAGGAATAAAAAATTGAAACAGCACTGCAAGGGAAGGACTGCGGCGATGGTGGCGGAGGAGGAGCTGCGGCGGTGGACTACGAATCGCGAGGGGAGGAGAGATACGGTGATGGTGGCGGATGGCGTGGAAAGGGTTGCAGCAGTGGCGGCGACACCACGAATTGTGACCAGAACGCTGATGCAGTGGTGGCAGACTGCAGATCGCGACGAGGAGGGCGCTATGGTGGTCGGCGACGCTGCGAATCGCGACGAGAGCAGGGGTGTGGCGATAAAAACGGCTCCATTCTTCTCTTCTCTTTCTCTCTCCTTCTGCTATCTCTTCTCTTATCGTTAGTATGAGTATGTACTGAGGACGAAAGGAGCAGCAACCTTCCCCCTTCCCCTCTTCCCTGGAAACAACACCCCTCTCCCCCTAACAAAGCATGAATCCCTCTCCCTTTTTCCCTTTTTTTTATTTTATATTTTTTTAATTAGAAATAATTTGGTAATAAAAATAAAAAATTTAGTAAAAAGGTCGATTTTAAAACTATGTTAAATCTTTAGGATCATTTTGTAGTGAAAAAAAGGTCGAAGAAAAAATAAATTTTCAACCTTTACACTAAAAACCAAAATTGTAGTCAATCCTTTTTTATGCTTTTAAGTATTATAGTTATGAGATATCTTTTGAATGACTTGCTAATAATTTATAATTTGTGATCATCCTTAATAGAAATGCCAAAGAGGATGTATCATGAATCATTGAATTAGTATTTATATGATTTATAAACTTGTTATTTATATTATTTTATGTGATTCTCATTACTAATTAGTGTTTATCTAGAATTTTTATGAAGTTAAAAATTAATTTAAACTTGTAACTTCTCGTTATATCATTATTCTTAATTTACCATGCCATAAAACTCAATCATACAATAAAATTATATTTACTTATATATTATTTATTTATGAACCAATCAACTTGTTTTATTAATAGATAAACTTATTTTATTTCATAACTTATATATTGAATTATATATTAAATAAATTAAATAATATATATTTATATATTTATATAATATATAATGACTATTTTTAATAAATACATAATATTTTTATGAAAATATTTTAATAAAAATTCATGTATAATTATTTTTATATAAATTAATAATTAATAATTATTAAATAATTTAATATATTTAAAAATTTATCAACTATAAACTCTTAATTATTAATTTTATACAAACACAATTACATGCAATTTTTTACTACATATTTTCATGTGAATAACTATAATATTAAAATCTGTACACATAGTATTTGTAAACAAAAAATTATTGCAAATATACTAAAAAAAGACGCATCAATGAATAAATAGAGATATATCCTAACAAATTAGCATTATCACTTCTATGGAATATGCACCGTGCATTTTACGCTCTTTGATAGAATTAAAGATAGATCTATTTCATGGTGGGGAAGTAATTTTAGAACCTGATCCGTCACCTTATAACTCAGTCTTTATTATGCATTATGAGTTATAACTCGGTGTTAACTATCATTCATTCTTTTGTTTGTAACTGACACCTTCATTACCGACTTAATGACCATCATTTCTATCTTAATGACCAAACGGTCATAACATCAATTTTATGCCTATAAAAAGAACCTTCTATATCTAATCTCAATACTACATTCTATATTCATAGAATTATTATAAATAATACATTCTATATTCATAGAATTATTATAAAACGAATACATTCTATATTCATAGAATTATTATAAACACAACATAACACATGATAACTTTCATTTCATGTCTTACATTCTATATTCATAGAATTATTATATACCTCTTAAACACTTACTGACTTGAGCGTCGGAGTGTCTTTTGCAGGTACCCACCCCCTTGTTCTCTCTTTGCCGACGTATAACTCATCCCGACGAGAAGTTTGAAGACATTCATTGACGGACGAGCTATACACCGGCTAAATTCAGCAAGAACAATTGGCGCCGTCTGTGGGGACGAGTAAAATCATTCCCACTCCCCGTAGGTTCATAAAACTTGATTTACATTCAAATTTTTGAACCAATCTCAACAATCTTATTTAAGATTTTAATACCTCTTATCAAATTTTAATCTATCATAACTTTTTATAAAGTATTTACTTTATACATTCAAATTGCTTCATTTTTACGTATCATAATATTTCACATCTCATAATCGATTAATGAACCAATCCGAGAATAAACTCGGCTTTCAATCAACCCGAAACGAACTCGGTTTTCAATCAATCCGAGCACAAATTCACTTACCAAATTTGCTTATCTTTTTTTTCAAAGTTCTCTATTTACACAAGTAAAATTATATATTTTATTCAACATACTTTTATATTTATACTTTGAGTAACTAATACTTACTGATTTATTAGTTATATTCAAACCTCACTATATGTTCTATACAATAATGACATATAACAACCATGTCAATTGCATTTTTATTTCTTATGTATTATATTTTTACTGCTTAATGATTTCATTTATACAATTAAATGACAGTAATGATGAGTTTAAATATTAAAATTGGATTCCATCAAAAATTAATTATATATCAATTGTATATAACTGTTACACTATTCATTTTATACTATTAAATTTTATGTTACTATTTGTTTAATGTAGAAAATTAAACAGGCAATTTACTATTATTACACGAGGAATATCCCTCGTCATACTGTAACTGCTAGAAACATTATACTAAATGTATAATTCATCGATAACTGTTATCTTACTGCTTTATTATCAAATTAAAGCATGTCCTACAAAATAAAATTCAGATATTCACATTTGGCATGTATGACATTCATATATGTCGTCTTCTTCTCTACAATTATCAACTTTCAAGGTGTATTTTTTTTTTTACTTTGAACTATTTTACTTTTACAATATATTACTCAATATATGTTGCGACTTTATACCTATTCATTTTCTCAATTTATCTTATTCATGTCAGACCTTCACTGTAAATTGTAAATATTCAATAACTAATCGCTTTGAGAGAGAAATTTATCAAGAAGTTGTTGTGGGTCGGAAAAATTCCCAAGAAAATTAACCACTATATCCTCGAATCATACAATCGATTCCGTCAATGGATATCTATCTCTGAACTTTTCAGTTCACATACAATCAAATGCTAAAATTGTTCTTAAGCGGAAAAGTATCCCCCACACAACTATCTTGATTGAATGACTCTTATCATTCAATTATTTTTGAATAAGTGCCGACATAATAACCCGACTAAGCTTGGGGGCTCACCATCATTATTCACTCATCTTTTAATCGAGTTATAACTCATTTTATTTTCTAAGCTTAGCCTGGATCATATGATCGGCGGACAAAGCTTGGGGGCTGTGATCCGTCACCTTATAACTCAGTCTTTATTATGCATTATGAGTTATAACTCGGTGTTAACTATCATTCATTCTTTTGTTTGTAACTGACACCTTCATTACCGACTTAATGACCATCATTTCTATCTTAATGACCAAACGGTCATAACATCAATTTTATGCCTATAAAAAGAACCTTCTATATCTAATCTCAATACTACATTCTATATTCATAGAATTATATAAATAATACATTCTATTCATAGAATTATTATAAAACGAATACATTCTATATTCATAGAATTATTATAAACACAACATAACACATGATAACTTTCATTTCATGTCTTACATTCTATATTCATAGAATTATTATATACCTCTTAAACACTTACTGACTTGAGCGTCGGAGTGTCTTTTGCAGGTACCCACCCCCTTGTTCTCTCTTTGCCGACGTATAACTCATCCCGACGAGAAGTTTGAAGACATTCATTGACGGACGAGCTATACACCGGCTAAATTCAGCAAGAACAGAACCAATTTTTTTAAAATAAATTATGTTTGTCAATTTTTTAAAAAATAATAAATATAATTTTATAATTAAAGTAATTCTTCATCCTTAGTTAAAGAATAATAAAATAAACTATTTATTACAATATTTATTTCATAACTAAATAATTTTTCATATATTAAATTATATTTTAAAATTAATTATTCTTTCTCTAATTTTAAAGATATAAATGATCACTTATCTCTAATTTAATTATATATATATATATATATATATATATATATATATGTATATATTAAATTTTATAGTCTAATTTTAGTTATTTATTTAAATTTAATAATTATAATTAAATTCTTTTATTTTTTATATAAAAATATTTTTTTTTATTAGATACCACCTCGATCTATATATATATAAATTGCATGCCCAAACGGTAAAACTGGTAGAATAAATGTTTTGATTCAAATTGCATGACCGATTTATGAATCGGTATATAATAGATAATTGATGCATGATCGAGCTATGAGTCGGTTTGTAAGTATGTGATCCAAAGTAGTTTGATTCACATGATTGATTGAGTTTGGATGTCCACAATTGAAAGTAGTTGGTTGTATATGATTAATTGAATTTTGCTTGACCACATTTCGAAGTGGTTTGATGATAATAGCCGAACTATATATCTTTCCTATGTGATCGATGATATCTCAATTGGTTTGATTGAATTTTGAGATCGGAATCTCAGCCGATGTAATTGGAATCTATTTAATATGAAGGTATACTTGATTTGTTGTAACTTACAACAATAAAGCACAATTGATAAGAATGTGATAATGACATTAAAGGCTATTTGATTGAATTTGAATAATGATGAGGTCAAAGTCCATTTAAAATAGAAATTAAAATAAAAAAATAAATTGAATAACCGAAATCTTGATCGGCATTGGTAATTATAAGATAATAAGCATGAAGACATATTTTAAAGAAATGAAAAGAAATGTTATTGATAAATTTTCGTGGTAAAGATGCAGGTAAGAATGTTTCATTAAAATTTTTTGTTGATTGTAACACCCTACCATACAGAGCCTTATGCTTAAGTCATAATTCAGAGATGGCAAGGTATTACGACTTCTAAAATAAAAATTTAGTACGTATAGTAGTATGAATGATTGATTATAACTAGGAGCCTTTGTAGAAAAAGGGGTAAACAAAAACCGCAACTCAAAAGCGCATCACTCCGATCGATAACGTAACGAACAAGGATAAACCAACGCGAGATTGTATATATACAAAGGAGTGTCAAAAACAGGAATATCAAGACTCAGAATCCGGCTGCGAAGATAACCGGTCCGAGCATAACAATATATACATATGATAAAATAAGGAAAACCCCCAAAGGAAACCCAAAGGGACACAAATACATAAAACCTATTCTCCAAAATCTCCCATAAGAGGAGTCATCACAGTTTGTATTATTCACTGGAGATAAAAGTATCTAAGCAAAACGTATAAACCAAAACATAGTCCCGAGAACAAAGGATCTTCGCAAATCTAGAAGTCTCCAGCATGCCTCAGCGGGAAACCTCACGTCCTGCATCTGAAAACCACAAAATCCGCATGGGTGAGAACCAGAGGTCCCCAGCATGGTAACAGCTTCCACATATATAATACATAATAATAGAGGAAAGCCAAAGACAATCCTAGAACTTCCTCCAGATAATATCAAAGCTTATAAACAAGCTAAACCATATAAGGGCATCTGACTAAAGATTCTTCAGTCTAACTAATACTTCCCTTTCCAATTCCTTCAAACCTCCCAACCACCAGCAGGAGTATATTATAGCAAACACAGGTATATCAGACAAAGAATATACAAATAGGAGCAGTTAAGACATTTAGACAATTAGCAAGTAATATGCAGTCAAATAGGCAATCTCAAACAATTCACATAGTATGCATATGATGAATGCCTGTCCCTAGTGGCCGATGATATCATCTTGTCGGTTATAGAGCCAACCCGACAAGTCTTGGTCGCTAACCATTGGACTGTCCCTCTGTCGCGCATCCCCAACTCGAGTTATACTCGTTATAAACTTGATCATAAACATGATCCATATCCATCACCCTCACTGGTGAATATTTCGGGGGCGAGCTCATCCGGGTCTTTCACAGTGCCCGGCCACACTTACGACATAGGGTCACCAGAGTATCAAGTCTCAACCTGGAGCACGTGGTGGCTAGCCACTGCTACTACCCAGGGAAACTCGTATCTCAGATAGTGGAAGTGCAAATCACAATTATCAATAATTCAGCATAAACATGCATGAATCCTCATCCATGGATCAACATCCATATCAGCCATCCGGCTCACGGTTCAGTCCAGAACCAGCCAATATTCATAGCATACACAGCTATTCCGGCTCACGGTTAAATCCATAACCAGCCAATATTCATAGCATACATAGCTATTCCGGCTCACGGTTAAATCCATAACCAGCCATTTCATTAACAATTACAGCCTTTCGGCCCCTGGCATAACAAGCACCTCCACCACCATCCTCCGCATCTCACATAATCATCTTGATCCTCATTGATCATTCATTTTTCCCTTGCTTCACTCGCAAGTTACTTCATTCACTAGCCCCTTTCTAATAGCTAGGCATGTCATAATGATTTAAGACATAAATGGTGAGATTGGAGGCTTAGAAGTATGAGATTTGGCTTTTAAAACTCAAAAATTAACTTTGGGATGAAAACAGGGCCACGCGTACGCGCACTCCACGCGCACGCGTGGATGGCCTCAAAAACTCATCGACGCGCAAGCGTCATGCACGCTAACGCGTGGATTAAAAGTTTGCCAATCGACGCGCACGCGCCAACCACGCGCACGCGCGGGTGTTCTCGTGCCCCAGGCACAACACTGGCACAGTTCTGGCATAACTCTCTGGAAAATGGCTGGGCATTGGGTGCAGCACAATCGGCGCGCCCGCGCACATCACGCGCACGCGTGGATGGCGCTTTCTGGAAGATCGGCGCGTACGAGCCAGGTGCGCCCACGCGCAAGGGGTCATTCTGATAAAAATTTTCTAAGTTAAAAGCTGCAGAATTCACTGATTTAAACCCCAATCTTCCAACGGACATAACTTCCTCATTTTAAATCGTTTTTCACCTGTTCTTCGAACGGCATGGACATCCCGGATCCAATTTCATTTTTAAACAGATTTGGTACAAAACGGAGGTCCGTAGTCCAAGTTATGTCCCGTCAAAGTATGCCCAAAAATCATATTTTCATACAAAACCACAATATGCCATTTTCAAAACAAACCATTTTCAACTCTTTTCAAAGTCAATCAAAACATGCCAATTTCATCCCTTTTCTTTGAAATCAATCAAAATGTATCAAATTCAATATCAAGCCTCCTCAACTCACACATTGACACATTACCACAAATTACCAAAATCACTATCTCATCATTCTAGCCCACTTCACCCAAGTGGCTCAAACTCAAACATATTGACATATCATATACTATTCCTCATGCCAATTCTCAACAACATCAATTCCAATAAACCATCATTGTACATAATCAATATCATACTCACCATCAACATGGTTCAACCCACAATTCAACCATAACCAATCATCAAACATATATCACAACATGCATATTTCTTATACATCATACCACCAAGGCATCAATAAGCATCATCACATATATGACCACATCATATATCTCAATCATTCAACAACATCAACCATTCAATGCCTATCTTAGGGCCTCTAGCCTAAGTATTTCCTACCACATTACATATTAGATACGGGAAACCGAAACCATACCTTAGCCGATTTTCCCAAGCTCCACCGGAGCACTTCCAAACCACTTATTCACAAGCTCTCAAGGCCTCAAGACCTCCAAGAACAGATTTTTCACCACCAAACCCTTTCCAAGCTTTTCAAAGTCACCAATCAAGCTCCAACATTCACATATATACAACCTAAGCCACAATCATCATACCCATACACAACATCTCAATACCCAAACATCATAAAACCACAAATCACACTAGGGTTGAGAATCTTACCACACCCAAAGTCCAAGGAGACAAGATTAACCTTCTCCTTCAAGAGAGTTGGGTCCTATAACATCAAAGAACCCAAAATCTCAACATTTCACCCATGAAACTCGAAAATAAGGGCTGGAATTTCGAACAGAAACTTGTGGCTTACCTCAAGATTAATTGTATGGGTTTTGTAGAGCTCTCCGCGGTGAACGCGTGGCCGCAAACGGAGCGGCAATCGGAGCTCTAGATCAAAAGTTATGGTGGTTTGAAGATCAAGTGAGAGAAAGAACTTGAGAGAGTGTTCTTCCTCCCCTCTCTTCAATTTCAGCGTGAGTTTGAGTGTTGTGAGGAGAGAGAGTGCTGAAAACTAGGGTTTTGGTTAAGTTATGTTGGGCCAAGGGCCCACTTTGGGTCCGGTTGGCCCGGTTTGGCCCGTTCGGTCCAATCTTGGTCTGAATTCTATAAAATTGGTACCGAAATTCTCGTCTCAGTCTCCTCTATCACATTTAGCCATAAAAATCACATTTTAGGCTTTCTAGAATAAATTCTCATTTATGGGTTAATTAGCCGTTAATTAACCGGGTTTTACATTGATCGAAAAATATTTTTGATGAAGACAGGTTGGTTCGAAGTAGTAAAAAAGTTGAAGACTTGAGTAGTTTTCGAACGGATACATGCGTAAGTATTAGATGGAGGTATTCGATACGGATTTGATATCAAAGTCCTTTATTAAATCGAATAAGTCAAATCGAACCAGGTACTCGAATCAGGTAATCGAATAAGTTATTCGAATGAGTGGATTGAGCAGTTGTGGTAGTGGAGAAGTTAAAGACTTTTATCACGCGAGAAAATCATGCCTAACATTTGTAGACAAAGAGGCGGAAACAGTTACCAAGAAATATGCATTAAAGGCTGTGATTTCGTAATCATTTGTAATTAATTGTGAGTTACCGAAAGTAGATTATAAATACTAGGAAGTTTTAGGGAATAAAGGTTGGAACTTTAATTTAGAAAAACACTCAAGCACACTCACATCCCAGGGAATTCCTGAGTCTGTGATCGAGTAACTTTTCTTTAGGGTTCCTTCCATGTTTTCATTCTTTCAATTTATCTTTCTGTAAACTTTATTTTTCAAGTAAATTTATCTTTCAAGTATTCTTTATCTTCATTGTTCAATTTACATTCCCACATTTTAGATTTTCATGTCAAAGCTTTTTGACCCAGTCGAAGGCATTTTACTGCTTTCTTTCAATTTCAACGCAAACTTTTCCATTTTTAGTATATTTCTTTTTCAAAAACTTTATTTTTTCATTTCCTTCTTTGACTTGTAAATTTTAATTTATTTTATTCCCAATTTCCGTCTAACCGAAGACACTTTGATGCACTTTTAGAAAACTGATACCTGCAAAGAGGAGTAGATTTTGCTCCTAGACCACTAGATATCGAACCACCATCAATTTGCTAAAAATCGACAAAAAAATTGGCACGCCTGGTGGGACAGATTTTAAAATTGAAGTATGTCAAAGAAATATTTTCCAGTGTCATTTGGTGTATGCGATTACGAAGTGGAAAGATCATTCATATGGCTGATGAGTTATCAAATGTGAATGGTGATTCATCCATCAATGATAGCATACCAGTATCCATGCAACAGGCTGACGTGAGTTCACGTTCGGAAAGTGCAATTGGAACTGAAAGCATAGCAGTTACAACTGTTCAAACTAGAAATTTAGGACGTAACACTCGTCTGCGTGGTACTTTGCCACCATTCCAACCTCCACTAACCGCTGGTTGGCCTCCTTATGGTTTGCCTCCTGGTTATACCCCACCAGTGAGTGGTTTTGTTCCACCTATTTGTTTTGGAAACACGAGTGGAGTGAATAACCTTCAAAATCCATAACAGCATTCCGAGTATTCTCGAGATTATAATGTGGGCTCTACTTCGAATGCTGCTAATTAAATGGCAGTATATCGACAACAAGTAGAGAAGAGTCATCATGACTTAGTTAATTTATTGACTCAACAAATGACCACAATTCTGAACCCTATGATGGCTGATCATGAATCAAAATTCGAACATCTTGCTAGACAACTCGAACAAATTGCTCGAATTGTTGATTATGATAAGGGTGAAGGGCATAATGCCAGAGAAAATAATGAAGGATTTGGGAAGGATTTTAAAATGAAAATAACATTTTTAATGAAGAAAATCCTCATGTAGTTTCTCATGGGTAAAATGCAGATAAAGTTCTGGCCAGGTTACATGTTAATCATGGTGGTGAATGTTATCAGGTCACCAGAATTGTGGAAGAAGTACTGAATCGAGTTGGCCTGAACATTGGTTTTATGAACCGACCACACTTTGTGTCTGCTTTTTCTCAAGTTGTTCAAATGGCTGAAGTGCCAAGAAGGGTAAAAAATCCAAAGATAGTCACAAAGTTTGCCGGGAAAGTTGGAGAATCAACTATTGAACATGTTGCTCGGTATTTGGTTGAGATTGGAAATTTAGCCAATGATGAAAATTTGAAAATGAAGTTTTTTCCTTCTTAACGAAGAATGCATTCACTTGGTTTTCGAATCTCAGACCAAATTTGATAGCAACAGGGAATCAGTTAGAAACTGCTTTTCACGCTCAGTTCTATCGAGGGAAAATGAATGTGGCAGTTACTGATCTAGTGGCTTTGAAATGTGAAGATGATGAACCAGTGATGATTATCTGATACATTTCAAGAACGCTAGGAGTAGGTGCTATGTGTCATTACCTGAGAGTGAGATAGTGAAAATAGCAACAATGTGGCTAGGGTTTTACATGCGTAGAAAGCTGCGTAATGTGTATATCCCTTATTTAGTCCATTTGGCTGAAAAGGTTCGTCAGACCGAACTCATGAAAAAGGAGAAAGAGAAATATAGGAGTGAACAAAGATCGAAGAGTAAACCCTTTACTCAAAAAGAAAAAGTTGCCTATGTGACTATGGAGTCCTCGGAGGAGGAACTCAATTTCGAAACAGAAGTTGATTTGGCCGAACTTAAGAAAGGCCCTCCATATGTTTGTTCTTTACTCAAAATGCTTCCTAGTAATGAAAAGTCGAATGATTCAAAACTAAAGAGTGGAAAGAAATATAGTTTTGATATTTCAAAATCTGATCAGATTTTTGATGTGTTGCTTAAAGATAAACAATTAATTTTACCTGAGGGTAGAACTTTACTTTTGGTGAAAGATTTAAAAGGAAAACCTTATTACAAGTTTCCCCAAGAAACAAGTCATTTGACTAACAGTTGTGTTCGTTTCAGGGACTTAATTAAGGAAGCAATAATGGAAGGGCGGTTTAAATTTAATGATGGCAAGAAGGAAATGAAGGTTGATGTTGATCCCTTTGATGTTGATGCTAGCTTTGTCGAGCCATGCTTTGGAGTGAACATGGTTGGCATGTCCTATGATTTTGATATGACTCTAAATGATTTTAAGTCACAAGTGAGATTAGTGTATCCCCGGGCAGGGGATGGTTTGTTGGACTTCCTAGTTCAACAAAAAATTAAAGACCGGGACGTATCTCTGTGTCCCCGGTGTAATGCTGTCTTTGATGCCGAAGCAGCGGCAATCTTCGAAAAGGAGAAAATGAAGAAAGAATTGGCTCATAGAGAAGAACAAGCGCGCCAGAGACCGCCAATTCAGCGCGTAGAGCATCAGAATTCTAGGACTCCTCAACAAAGTGTGGCTGCACCTTTAAGCTGGTCTCAGGCTATAGGTGTTCAATGGATTAGGAACTGCCAGGAGTTCCAGAAAAGGGACGCTCTGTATCGACGCAACCCCCCAATGGGGACATCAGGGACCTCATCAAAATCAGTATCCCTATTATCGTGGCAGAGCCAGAAGATATCCTAGAGACAGAGGAGGCAGGAGAAATTTCAATCAGAATAAAAAGTCTCAGGTGGAAGTAAGCAAGGGACAATGCCCGCTGTGCATTCTCAAATTGCCTTTCCTTCTGATGGAGAGACTTGTCCAAAAGGAATTCCATCTCTTGCGAAGTTGGAAAAAGGCAAGGCAATAGCCCAATCTTCAGGAGTTGATAAAGACAAAGAAGTTGATATTGATGAAGAATATTTTGAAAAAGGGGATGATTGGAACGATTTCGATCATTCCAACAGAGTATCTGGGCGAGTATGAAGGTGACCTAGAGGTAGATTATGACATGGAAGATGAGGAAGCTTTTTCCTTCATTTGAATTGAGGATGAGCCGGGGTATTTCCTTCAGCCTACTGAAAAATATATGTCTCATCTCTGCCCACTCCATATAACTACCACTTTGAATGGGATTAAGGTAAACAAAGTCTTGATTGATGGTGGGTCAGCAATCAGCCTTCTGCCTGAGAGGATGTTAATGAAAGTGGGAAGGCATCCTGATGATTTGGTCCCCGCAAATATTGCTGTGATGGACTTTAGTGGAACTTCGACTCCGGCAAAAGGGTTGGTCACTTTGACTGTAAAGGTTGGTTCATCCGATCGAAACACTGTGTTTGTGGTGGTTCCATCCAAGGCGAGTTATAATGCTTTGCTAGGGCGAGATTGAATCCATGGTGTGGGGGCAGTACCTTCTACTATGCATCAGAGTGTTCTTCTGTGGACAAAGGATGGCAAGCCTGAAATCGTCAAGGCAGATTCGAATTTATATGTCGAACAACTGCATGTCAATTTTAGAATGTACAATCCTAAGTTAAAACCTCTTAATGTTGACTGAACACTGAATTCTTATAATTGTGAAGGTTGTTACTTGTCCTCGGAGGGCTTATCGGTGAAGTTGCATTACCCAGAGTTAGTATTTGCTCCAACTCGTTAGGACTGTCTGTCTTGAAAATCCTTTGAAGATTGCTCTATGGACCGGGTTGAAGAGGTTTCTGACTACTTGGTAACTTTGCATAATTATTTAAATAATTTCCTTTCTATAAAGAATAAAGATTATTCTTCTAATGAAGTAGAATCATATAGGGTTAGTAGTTTTTCTAGTTATAATTGTACCGACTCGATGTATTCAATCGAGTTTAGTCATACTTCTACTGCTTTATGTAATGAAAATAATGATGCAAGCCAGACTGCCGATTTGATAGTAGAGGCTCATTGTATAGAAAATCAAAGCAATATTAATTTGATAAATAATCAAGTTCCATCTATTTCTAATGATATTATTGATTTCACATTTGATTGCATCTATCATTTAGAACCGCTGAGTTTGAAAAGCATTTAGTAAAAGATGATGAACCTTATAAAGGTTTTGAATCTCAGGATCCCTTGGAAGAAATTAATTTGGGAACTTCTAATAATGTTCGAATTACTTATATTTGTAAGGGTCTTGCTGATCCTTTTCGAACTGAACTTTTTCATCTTTTACATGAGTTTAAAGATTATTTTTCTTGGAATTATCATGAGATGCCTAATCTCGATCGTTCACTTGTGAAACATCGATTAGCTTTGAAACCAAATGCTAGACCTGTGAAGCAAACTCCACGATGTTTTGCTCTAGAAATCAATGAAAAGATTAAAGAAGAAATAGAATGCTTAATTAAAGTGAAATTTATTCGAACTGCACATTATGTTGAGTGGGTTTCGAATATAGTTCCTATGATGAAGAAAAATGGGAAGTTAAGAGTGTGTATCGATTTTCAAGATTTGAATAATGCTACTCCAAAAGATGAATATTTTATGCCAATGGCAGATATGCTGATTGATTCTGCAGCAGGAAATAAAATTCTTAGTTTTATGGATATGTATTCAGGATATAACCAAATCTTCATTACAGAAGATGACGTGTCCAAAACTGCTTTTCGTTGTCCTGGGGCATTAGGCACTTGTGAGTGGGTGGTTATGCCTTTTGGTTTGAAAAATGCTGGTGCAACATAACAGCGAGCAATAAATTTTTATGAGTTTATTGGAAAATTTATGGAGGTTTATATCGATTACGTCATGGTCAAATCGATTTCAGTGAGTCAACACATCGACCACTTGAGAAAAGCGTTTGTTACCATGAGGAAGAAGGGATTAAAAATGAATCCTTTAAAATGTGCTTTTGGTATTTCGGCTGGAAATTTTTTAGGTTTTATTGTTCATAAATAAGGAATTACGATTGATAAAAATAAGGCAGATGCAATATTGGCATTATCTGCACCAAAATCGAAAAAGGAAGTGCAATCCTTTTTGGGCAAGGTGAATTATCTTCGAAGGTTCATTTCGAATCTTTCTGATTGAACTCGAGTGTTTGCACCTTTGGTAAAATTAAAGAATGACTCACAGTTTGAGTGGACGAATGAGCATCAATTAGCGTTTGATTTGATTAAGGCTTATTTCTCTAAGGCTCCTATTATGGTGAATATTCGTCCACATGAGGCCTTAAAATTGTACATGGCAGCATCTGCGAACACAATTGGGTGTATGCTAGCCCAAGATGATGAGAAAACAGACATGAGCGGGCCGTTTATTACCTTAGTCGAGTTCTAACTGATATCGAAACAAGGTATTCTCCGATAGAGAAATTATGTTTGTCTCTATATTATGCCTGTATGAAATTAAAGTGTTATATGGTGGCTAAATCGGCAAAAGTTATAGCACAAATCGATTTCATTAAATATATGTTAAGTTTTCCAATGTTACGGAGGCGTTTAGGAAAATGGATGCTAGCTTTGATGGAATTTGATTTACAATATGTACCAGCCAAGGTTGTAAAAGGTCAAGTCATTGCAGATTTTCTTGTGGATAATTCGAATAATCTGAATGACCAGGGGGCAAATATAATCAATTTTGAGGTCAATTTTTGGAAGTTTTATTTTGATGGATCGAAGCATAAAGATGGCGTAGGAGTTGGAATTCTTATTATCTCGCCATAAGGGATTCCATTAGAATTCTTGTTTGAACTAAAATATCCTTGCTCGAATAATGTGGCAGAGTACGAAGCTTTGATTTTGGGCCTCGAGATACTAATTAGTAAAGTGGCTTTGGAAGTTCAAATATTTGGGGATTCTCAGTTGGTTTTAAAGCAGTTATCAAGGGAGTTTAAATGCAATAATGAGAAGTTACAGACATATTTAACCACTGCTTGGGAATTGCTAACTTCCTTTCAAAAAGTTTCTTTAGTGCACATCCCCAGAATCCATAATAAAATTGCTAATGAATTGGCCCAGATTGCTTCGAAATATAGAATTGGTTCAGAAACACTTAAAAAATTGGCTAGTATCCGTCAAATATTAGTGCCTGCGAGTGAAAGAGAGGTTTTATGCTTAGATGAATGGGAGGATTCTCATTGGAGAAAGCCTATTGCTTAGTATTTAAAGGATCCCAATATTCCAGTCGATAGAAAGATAAAATTGTAAGCGATAAATTTTGTCTTGATGGCTGATGAGTTGTATAAGAAAGGGATCGATGGGAGTTTGTCAAGATGTATAGGCCAAGATGATCAGAATATTGCTTTGGGTGAAGTCCATCATGGGATATATGGTGCCCATCAAGCTGGAAAGAAGATGAAGTGGGTGCTATATCGCAATCATGTGTATTGGCCATCTATGATAAAAGATTGTATCGATTATGCAATGGCATGTCAATAATGTCAGAAACATGGATTGATACAACAGATCCCAGTGTCTGAGTTGCATTCGATAATAAAATCATGGTCGTTTAAAGGTCTGGTTTTAGATTTGATTGGGTTGATTCACCCTCCTTCATCAAAGCAACACAAGTTTATCTTGGTAGCAATCGATTATTTCACAAAATGGGTTGAAGCAGTTCCCCTAATAGAAGTTGGTCAAAGTGAAATAATAGACTTTATCAAGGAACATATTATCCATTAATTTGGAATTCCCCAAACATTAAGTACTGATCAAGAAATTATGTTTACTGGTCAGCGAATTAAAAATTTTGCAGCCTCGAGGAGTATCAATATGGTTACCTCAACCCCTTATTATGTGCAGGCTAATTGGCAAGTAGAGACAGCAAATAAAATCCTGATAAGTTTGATCAAAAAGCATATCGGAAATAAGCCTCGAACATGGCATGAGACTTTAAGGCAGGTATTATGGGCTTATCGAAATTCGCCAAGAGGGTCAACGGGTAAATCACCCTATAAATTAGTTTATGGCCATGATGCGTTGTTGCCATTAGAAATCAATTTAAACACTTTGAGGGTGTTAAAGCAAAGTAGTTTTCCAGTTGATGACTACTTGAATGCAATGTTTGATGAATTGAATGAATTAGATTCAAAGCGAATATTGGTACTTGAAAATATAATTCGACAAAAAGAAAGTGTTGCTCGAAGTTATAACCGTCGAATCAAGGAAAAATCTTTTAGTATAGGTGAGTTGGTTTTGAAGGTTATTTTGCTAATGGAAAAGAAATCAAAATTTCTTGGCAAATGGTCCCATACTTGGGAAAGCCTATTTCAAGTAGTAGGAACATATTTTGGAAATGCATATCAAATCAGGAAAACTGAGTCAGGGAAGATAATTGATTTGATTAATGGAAAGTACTTGAAGCAATACTATTGTTGGCTAAATTAAAGTCAAATATGCATAAGTTCAGAAAAGATAAAATCATTACAAAACAGAGAAGCCTAATGTAAATAAATTCAGGGTGCTAGGAGTTTTGCCAAGTCTGAACGTAGCTTCACCCGTCTATTGTCCAAAGTTGAAAGTGCTTCAATATGCTTGAACTTATCAAACTGGACCTTTTCAAATTGTTTCTTATATTCTTCTTGCCTGGTCTCGATAGATACAATTTCTTAAATAATTTGTTGTTGTTCTTGCTGGGCAGTAGTTAGAGGTACACCTATTTCAGCCCGCCTCACATGTACTTTAGCAAGCTTTTTCTTAATTTGAGCCAGTTCTTGTTCAAGACTTATCTCTTCCTTGTCGTAAAAAGCTTGAATAGAAATTGCATGAGTGATCCTCAGGTCGAATTCTTCACAGGAAGCTTTTTTCGGTTGAAGAGCAGAAACACAACTATTTATTTCGGTTCTGATCTTAGCCTTTTCATTTTTGATTTCTTAAAGTTGAAATGAGAGGCTATACTAGTATTGGAAAGCTCTTTGAATTGTTGAACTATGGTAGAATACGGGATAGAAGCTGGAAATTCAAAGGTAGAATTTAAAAAATCAGACACAAGTTGATTGAGGAGGACATCCTTGATCTATGCAGCGGGTGGATGGTCCAAGAGTTTGAGAAGCAACTGAAGTTGCTCTCGAGTATCAACATCCAACTCGAATAGAGGACTGGATGAAGAAGGTCTAGGAAGTGTTGGAGCAGGAACAGGTACTTCATCCTCTTGGATAACTAGATTTAAGACAGAAATCAGGTTAGCCAATGTAGCACTTAGGGGTATGGTAGAGACGCCTAAATTTCCAGATCCTGGTCCAGGGGGAGTCTGAAATCCAGCTTGTGGAGGAGGGCTGGAGAGTCCTTGGGGAGTCTCTAAAACTCTGGATCGAGATGAGTCTGAATTTGTCATCTCACCAACTCGAGAGACAGAATCAGAGTCTAGAGCTACCTGGTTCTCAACAGAAAGTGCAGTTTGATTGTTTGGCGAGGTTGGTCCAAGGATTTAATTTTGTGCTGGAGAATGTTGTACAGGGTCTTTTGTTAAATCAATCACCTGTGTTCCAGGAGGACGAGGAAAAGCAACCTGTAATTGTTCAACAGACCCTGTAGCTTGAATTGAATCATGAGAGGTGAAATGTCCCGGATCGAGTTGTTGTTGCTGAAGTTGTTGATCAGGTGCCACAGAAGATGTGACTGAGTGAGCAGCAATGGTAGGCTGATGTGAAAGGTACACAATTATAAGTTAAAAGTTTATTTCAACTTAAACGGAAAATATATAGAAATGGTAGTTTTACCAGATTAAGTATTGGTTTCCGAATTAGTTGAGGACCAGGATCTTAGTCAGCTGTGTCCTCTGATTGGGGAGAAGTAGCAAGGATGTTCCGAATGTTCTGTTCATTTCTGTCAGAACTTTCACTTGACAGTTGTAACTGTAACTGATATGGAAATTAAAATTAAGAATTGATACATAGATATGATTTTTGAAATATGTCAATTTAAAGTACAAAGATGTGCGTAAAGAATATATAATAATAAATGGATAATGGCTACCTTTCTGGAAGTCCTGGTGGGAGTCCTTTGACTTTTATGTTGTGGTTGTCAAGAAGAGGCTGCGGTATCAGCTTTTCTTTTTTGTGGTTTTATGGGAGAACCCTCAGCAGTAGGGTCTGTTCGAATGGCAGATTGCTGGATTGCTTCTAAAGTAAGATTGTACCTAGAGTAATAGGTAGTCCACCATTCGAGACAAGACTTGGTGATATATGAACTACGTTCGTAAACAAGGAAATTAAAATGGTCATTGTGTTGTTAATTTGTTGCGAGGAGGAAATTGAGGTCACGTTGAGAAAGCAGAGTGATATGGCAAAGTGGCTTGTTGTTCTGAGAAAAAGGGATTGGAATGGCCTGTGAAAATTCCAGTTGTCCAGCTGTAAAGTGAGGAGCGTATAAGGTCACCTTGAGCTTTTCTTTTTTGTGCTGGGGTAACCCTACAGGAATTCCTTGAACAGCTAGCAGATTTGCCCAGTTTCAATTAGCCAGTTCATTTTTCTCTGTATCATGTGGGAAGAGCAAGCGATCGAGCCACGCAAGACCACGATTTCGAAATCTTTAATAGAAGAGAGAAAAAACAGCCCAGAATCGGTCCTCATCCGATTGTGTGTTTGGGAAGTTGGGCTTATAATCAGCTAATCAGACACCTTCGATGTGTTGTTTATCAGTACCACCACCTCCAGGTTTTGTCAAGAATTTTTTGAAAATTGTATTGAGCCATAGTTGGAGAAGCCAGAGAGGGCCACCTGTACTAATTATGCTATTGTCTCAGAGACAATGAACGAATTGAACAAGCTCTTCGAAAATATACCACAGAATAAGTTTGGCCAAATTAAGAACTATTCCTTCGTGAAGCAGAGCAGCCAAGGGAAGAAAGAGCTTTGACATTTGGACGCTTCGAGAATAGAAAAGGATTGCGTTCAGCCAATAGAACAAGAAGGCTACATGTTCGTCATCTGTAACATCAGTGCCTTCTACACCCATGTTTTCAGCAATAAAATCACTATAGGAATTGGTTAGGGCAACATTGTGTTGGCGCTCAGGCTGCATGTTAGGGGTACAGTCTGGAGGATTTATCGGAAGCCCTATGATGGCAGCCACGTCCAAAAGAAACATCCCGATCATTCCACAAGGGAGGTGGAAATTATTGGTTGTTCTGTTCCAGAAACAAGTCACAGCTTTGATCATCCAAGGGAGCGTTGTAAGTGAGAAATCGGAGAGCCTTAGTAGTTCCTGTATTCCTAAAGCCCCCTAGTCAGTATTCTTTGTGGGTTAAAGGCATTGATACCAGGACGAGAAGTCAAATCCTCGAGGATTAATCTTTGGATTATTCCTGAATGGTTTTTGATTGATAAAGGAAGAGATGTTGAAAGCTTGGTTAATTAACAGGTCTTCCCCCTCAGCACTAGGGAAGAAAAGAAGTTTCTTGTTCGCCCTCTCTTGGGGTTTGACAGGCCCAAAGAAACAATGAGTATCTACACCTACTGTGAAAGGAATCAAGATTCTAGTGTCGTTAATTTGAAGTTGAAGGTCATCAATGACTTCATCATTGACTTGATTCAGCACATGGAGGGCTGGTGGAGCTGGTGGCGCTACAGTGTGACCTTTACCCTTATCTTGGGCAACAACATGAGAAGAGGAGGCGGCCATTGTAGAACAGAGAAAAAAGAAGTTTTGAAGTGTTAAGGGTAATGCAAGAGAAATTGATTCACAAAGCAAGGGTTCGAGAAAAATTGAACAAGGGCGAGAATGATGAATTTAAAGTGTTATTGTAGCCGTTATTACAGAGGAAATGCGAAAAGAGGTAACTTCGTGAAGAAGGCGAATTGGTGGAAAGAGAAAGCGTAAGTCTCGGGAAACGTGTCGAGCGGATCAGCATTAATGGGGAGTTAAATGGTAGTTATTACTGATTTAAGGGATTGAAATTTGAATTTGGATTAAGTGTTTCATCTTCCAATAGCGTTATCGAAAGCAAACACATTAATCCAAGGGGGTAATTTGCTGATCAAAAAATATTTTCGATGAAGGCAGGTTGGTTCGAAGTAGCAAAATGGTCGAAGACTTGAGCAGTTTTCGAAAGGATACATGCGCAAGTACTAGATGGAGGTACTTGACACGGATTCGATATCAAGGCCCTTTATTAAATTGAATAAGTCCAATCGAACGACGTACTCGAATCAGGTAATCGAATAAGTTATTTGAATGAGTGGATTGAGCCATTGTGGTAGTGGAGAAGTTAAAGGCTTTTATCACTCGAGGAACACTTACCAAGGAATATGCATTCAAGGCTGTGAATTCGTAATCAATTGTAATTAATTATGAGTTATCGAAAGTAGATTATAAATACTAGGAAGTTTTAGGGAATAAAGGTTGGAACTTTAATTCAGAAAAATACTCAAGCACACTCACATCCCAGGGAATTCCTGAGTTTGCGATCGAGTAACTTTTCTGTAGGGTTCCTTCCATGTTTTCATTCTTTCAATTTATCTTTTTTTAAACTTTATTTTTCAAGTAAATTTATCTTTCAAGTATTCTTTATCTTTATTGTTCAATTTACATTCCCGCATTTTAGATTTTCATGTCAAAGCCCCTTGAACCAGTCGAAGGCATTTTACTGCTTTCTTTCAATTTCAACACAAACCTTTCCATTTTCAGTATATTTCTTTTTCGAAAACTTTATTTTTTCATTTCTTTTTTTGACTTGTAGATTTTAATTTATTTTAGTCCCAATTCTCGTCTAATCGAAGACACTTTGATGCACTTTTAGAAAACTGATACCTGCAAAGAGGAATAGGTTTCGCTCCCAGACCACTAGATATCAAACCACCATCGATTTGCTAAAATTCGACAAAACACCTCTTTAAATAAAAATTCTTTTTTTTGTGAGTAAAACTGGATTAACTCGGTTCCCAGCAGCTGGTACTGAGTTGTTTTCCTTAATTTTGAACTGATGGTTTGAAGGTCTGAATTTTTCGTCTAGAAGGTGTATTACGTTGTAGATAGAACAAAAAAAGGGGGAGGAGGGGGGAGAGGAGAGGGAGTGTACCTGCAAAAAGTACTCCGATGCTTAAGTTAGTATTGTGTATTCTATGTTTTCCTGTCAAAGATAAAATACCGTATCTTTTTATACATGAGGTGGATGATGAATCCATATTTGACGATAAATTTTGGATTGAATTGAGTGGATTTCATCATATAAACCCACATTTATTCACCTAAATAGCATGCTTTTGTGTTTTCTCTCTAAATTATGTCCAATTGTAAAAACATGCTATTTTTTGTGCTTATTTTAATCAATTTTATTCTACTTTCATTCCATTCGATTCCTTGAGGTTTTTGATGAGTGATTTTTGGTGTAATAGGTAGGAATGACTTGATAAGTGTGGAAGAGAAGCATGCAACTGGGAGAAAACATGAAGAAAACAAAGGAGAAGCACACAGCCAAGTGTGCGTACGCACAAATGGAAATTAGCATGTGTGTGTATGCACATATTTGTGCGTACGCACTACTCCCAGCGCGTGACTTCATTAAAAAGTCACGTGGCTCGCGATTTGGGAGGCTTTTTGGCCCATTTCTAATGGCCTTGGAGCATATAAGGGCTAGCAACCATATACCATACCATACACTACACAATACACTTAAGCATATTTTTAGATAGTTTTTAGGTAGTTTTAGGTTAGGTTTTCTCTCAACTTTCTTAAGGTTTAGTTAGGTTTTATATTACAGATTTGCATTTTCCAATTTTGATCTTTGACTCTAGATTATTGCTATTGTAAGTATTTCTTAATTTTCTCTTTTATTACACTACATGTTCTACACTTTCTTATATTTTAATTTTCTTTATCAATGCATATATACTTTTACAATTTTGAGTTCTATTTAGTGAATTTGATATTTAGTGGTTATTATATGTTTGTTGAGTTGCTATTGTTGATTTTGCTCATTAGTTATTCATAGTTCCAAGTATTTTGCTAATTTTGTCATGTTTTATGATTATGCCCACCAAGTGTTTGTGGAAATGTGAATTTTGTTTATGAGGTAAATTTTCACTCCTTGACTTAGGAAAAATGAGTATATAGGATACTAGGGTTGTAATGTCCGACATTTAGTGATAATACTTGGGTTGTTAGTTGTTCTTGTTTCCACTAACGCTAGCTTTTTACTAAGGTAATTAGTAAGTTAGCTAGGATTTGTGGATTAAGAATTACTATGCTCATTTGACTTACTCTTCGATATTAAAGGTTGACAAAGTGAGATTAATCCATTATAATTATCATAGTTGTGATTATGACAAGGAAGGAATTCCCTAACTCATCCTAAGGCAAGGTTTCATTTATGTTTTGAACCGCACTTCAATCATTTTAAGGCTTCACTTGTCCATATTACATAGATAGTTCTTTAATTCCTTTATTACTTCATTAATTACAATTTTGGTTGTTCTTTAATTCCTTTAATTGTTTGCCTCATTATTAAAAATTCCTTGATTTTCACAACCAAACTTATATACTTGTGGTCACTAGTTCCTTGGGAAGATGACCTGGGACTTTAAACTCTCGGTTTTTAATTGTTTTGAAAGTGACAAACCTTTGAATTTAAACTTTGATAGAGAGGATCCATTGCCGGTTCGGACTATGCTACTAACGAAGAAGTTTTTTTTTTTCTAGAGTGAAATTCTAAACCGGCACAAATCCTATTTGTTAAGTTTTGGCGCAGTTGCCGTGGAGCTAGTGGAATGAGTGCTATAATTTGGTTGTTGTGAGTATGTGAATAGTGTGAATAGATACTTTTTTGGGTTGTTTGTTTGCTTTTGTTAGTAATTAGGATTTTGTTTCTTTTGTTAATTGATGTCTTTAGTTCTTATTTTCTATTTTTCTCTATGAGTTATCACCCGCTTTGTTTGGAGTATGGTTGTGATCATTTTGTAAGGAGTGATAACTTTAACTTTAGATTGAACCATGGGATGGAGAATTCAATTGAGGAAGGAGCAACCTCCTCTATGTCACAATGAGCCAAACCCTCCCCAATGTGCATACCCAAACTAAGGATATAGTGGGTTTCACAATGATTATGCACTTCCACCACCATATACCTTTGACCCAGACTCCCAACATAATCCTCAATCACCACATTTTCAAACACCACACTAATACCATCATCTACCTCCTTACATACCACCTCAATATACTGACTAACACACAAACCCCCCTCCGATTACACAACCTTCCTCCCAAATAATGAACCTCCTTTTTCATCCCAATGTGAAGTTCTCCAACCCTTGGCCCAAAACCAACAAGACCTTCAAACTTTTCTCCAAGAGCAAGAAGGATTTCGAAAGATACAAGGGCAATTCATGGCTACCATAGCCGAAGCGGTGAACCGCTTGGTTTTACTACACTCAACCCCACCATGGTAACATCATTCTAACCCTTCTCTTTGTTTATAATTTGACTTAATTGCGTTTTTATTTGTCTTGGTTAACTTAGGATTAGTTTAATTTTGAGCTTAGATAGGTTGACTTCTGTATGGATCATGAGCTTGATGAATTTTTGGATGTTTTGGATTGAAACTTATGTTGAGCTTAAGTTGAGTGCTTTAGAATTTAGAGCAAAATTTTTGGAGAAACAGGTTAGTGTGCATACACACATTATTGTGTGCATGCACACAACCACTGAATTTTGTGCCTTGTGCATACATACCCCAACGTGCGTACGCCAATCCTTCTGCACAACAACCCCATTTATGCATCTGATGAGCGGATATTTTATATGCTTTTTGGCATCATTTTCATATATTTCTTGTTATGTTTTGTTTAAGTTTTATTATATTTTCATAGGTTTTAGTACACAATTTATATTTTTGGATTCTACTTTCAGTTGTTGTGTATTATGATGATTTCAGGTATTTTCTGGCTGAAATTGAAGAGTTTTGGCAAAGTCTGATTCAGAGATAGAGAAAGGACTGCAGATGGTGTCAGATTCTGACCTCTATGCACTCAAAGTAGCATTTCTGGAGCTACATAAGTTTCAATGGCACACTCTTAATGGCTATGGAAAGCTAATATCCAGGGCTTTCCAGAAATATACAATAGTCTATACTTTGCTTTGAAAATAAAGGCCCAAAATTAGCGTTAAATGCCAGCCACCAACCACATTCTTGTCGTCCAATGCTCAAAAGGGAGCAGCTGGCATCCAACGCCCCATTCAGGAGTCCAAAGCTGGCGTCCAACGCCTCAGAGGGAGTACCAACTCGGGGCTTCACTCAAACTCAGCCCAAACACTCACCAAGTGGAGATCACCCTTGTTTAGGATCTTCTTCCCCCACTTTTACTTTCGAATATTTTTGTAAGCTTTGAGTCACTAACTGATAGGTAAAATTGTGATTTCTGATAATGGCATTCATGTTCGTTCTCTCCCTGGTAATGGCGCCAAAAACTTGGTGCATGATACCATGGTCCAAACATAACTTCACAACTTTGCACAACTAACCAGCAAGTGCACTGGGTCGTCCAAGTAATAAACCTTACGTGAGTAAGGGTCGATCACACGGAGATTATTAGTATGAAACAAGCTATCGTCATCTTGTAAATCTCAGTTAGGCGGATAATAAATGGTTATGGAGTTTTCGAATAATAATAATAAATGAACAGAAAATAAAGATAGAAATACTTATGTAAATCATTGGTGAGAATTTCAAATAAGTGTATGGAGATGCTTTGTCCCTGTTGGATCTCTGCTTTCCTACTGCCTTCCTTCAATCCTTCTTACTCCTTTTCATGGCAAGTTGTATGTAGAGCATCACCGTTGTCAAAGGCTACATCCCATCCTCTCAGTAAAAATGGTCCAAATGCTCTGTCACAGCACGGCTAATCATCTGTCGGTTCTCGATCATGTCAGAATAGAATCCATTAATTCTTTTGCGTTTGTCATCACCCCCAACAATCGCGAGTTTGAAGCTCGTCACAGTCATTCAATCCCTGAATCCTACTCGGAATACCACAGACAAGGTTTAGACTTTCTGGATACGCATGAATGCCGCCATCAATTCTAGCTTATACCACGAAGATTCTGATTAAGGAATCCAAGAGATATGCGCCCGGTCTAAGGTAGAACGGAGGTAGTTGTCAGTCACGCGTTCATAGGTGAGAATGATGATGAGTGTCACGGATCATCACATTCGTCATGGTGAAGTGCAACGAATATCTTAGAACAGGAATAAACTAAATTGAATAGAAAATAGTATTAATTACATTAAAACTCGAGGTACAGCAGAGCTCCACACCCTTAATCTATGGTGTGCAAAAACTCCACCGTTGAAAATACATAAGTGATGGTCCAGGCATGGCCGAATGGCCAGCCCCCATGAATGTGATCAATAGTCTCCTAAGATGGATAATAGATTAAAACTGAGACCAAAGATGTCTAATACAATAGTAAAATGTCCTATTTATACTAGACTAGCTACTAGGGTTTACAGAAGTAAGTAATTGATGTAAAAATCCACTTCCGGGGCCCACTTGGTGTGTGCTTGGGCTGAGCTTGAGCTTTACATGTGCAAAGGCTTCTTTTGGAGTTGAACGCCAAGTTGTAACGTGTTTTTGGCGTTCAACTCTGGTTCGTGACGTGTTTCTGGCGTTTGACTCCAGAATGCAACATGGAATTGGCGTTGAGCGCCAGTTTACGTCATCTAATCTCGAATAAAGTATGGACTATTGTATATTTCTGGAAAGCTCTGGATGTCTACTTTCCAACGCCGTTAAGAGCGCGCCATTTGGAGCTCTGTAGCTCTAGAAAATCTATTTTGCATGCTGGGAGGTCAGAATCCAACAGCATCAGCAGTCCTTTGTCAGCCTTTTATCAGAGTTTTGCTCAGGTCCCTCAATTTCTGCCAGAAAATATCTGAAATCACAGAAAAACACACAAACTCATAGCAAAGTCCAGAAATATAAATTTAGCATAAAAACTAATGAAAACATCCCTAAAAGTAACTATATCCTACTAAAAACTACCTAAAAACAATGCCAAAAAGCGTATAAATTATCCGCTTATCACTAACCTCCTAGGTTAAGGTTAGGAGCTCTACTGATTCTTATGGATTAATAATATCCCTATTCTATTTCAATCTATGCTTGATTCCATTCTAAGATGTATCCTCGTTCTTCAACCTAATGAATTGGGAGTGTAACTTGACTGTCATCCCTATTTCACATGGGTTTTTGCGAGTCCTTGATGGGATAGTACTGAACCACAAGCTTTATTATACATCGCTTAGACGGCTAATCCACGACTTCGTTGAGTACTTGGAGACATCAGTGCAGCCGAGGTACGGGGCGATTAGGGCCTTTGTGGTATAGGCTAGAACCATGACGCATCATTCTCTGATCCGGAAGATCCGACCTTGTCTGTCGCGCTTTAAGTAGGATCATCAAGGGAATGGATTGCAGGAGCTTCACCCATTTCAGATTGGATGACCGCTGACCCAGTGTTTGATCTGAAGCAAAGGAGATTAATGACCGCTGACCCGGCGTTAATCATTTACAGCCTACCATGGAATGAATCAATCCGAAGTTGGAGTAGATGGTGAGAAAAATTGATCCAAAAAGAAGAAGAATCTCTAAAGCCTCAACCGTTCTCTCATCCCTAATTTCACATCTATCTAGTAACGTTTTATTTATTTATCTATTTTATGCATTTTTCACAACTATCATCTTTTCTATCCGTCTGACTAAGATCTACAAGATAGCTATTCATACCCTGGGTCGAGCTGTCTGACTCGGGATATTCTATAGACAAAGCGACCGACCTCCTCAGGTCAGGATGACCCGACCTCTTCTCAAAGAGCTCGGCCAAGTCACAGGAAAGCCTAACAAAGGGCCCAAATAGAGAAACACGTCCCAAATCCAAGGGCAGCCCAAGCCCGTAGAGATAAAGGCGGTTCCCTTGAAAGATAAGATGACCTCACTCGAAGATTAGATAAAGATAAGATAAAGATAACTAACTTATCTCATCTAAGAAGGTCATTCTACGCCATTATAAATACACTGGAGCACCCAGGTTTAACTCATACTTTGATTCTACTCAATACCTACTTAATACCCTTGCTAACTTAAGCATCGGAGTCCCTTGCAGGTACCCCCACCCTCCGGGGACGAATGATCAGCACCATCACCAAGTCGGACGCAACACCCCCGACCAGCACAGAAGATCTCGTCCGAGATCGACCTACAGTTTCAGGTAACCCCCGGAACATTGGCACCATTGCCGAGGATCCGGAAGTCATCCCATTACCATGGTGGACGATCATGACAACGATCACACCTCAGATCTAGAAGAAAGAATGCCGCATAAAAATGCAGACTCTAGACCAAAAGATACTCCCAAATCAACAATAAGAACTCCCCAAACGAGGGAGCCCTAGATGCATTTCAAGATCGGTTAAAACAACTTGAGGAAGATGCTCTACGTCAACGAGAGGCCGAGAAGGATCTACAAAGAGAAATAAGGCGACGCCAGGAATTGGAGGAGATACTCTTAAAACTTGAAGCCGATGTCAAGACTAAAGCCAGCCGATCCACTCTCGAAGATAGCACCCGCAAGGAGCAAGATCCATTCACCAAGGAGATCATGAAGACAAGAATCCCAAAAGACTTTAAACTCCCAGACATGACCTTGTACGACGGTACTATAGATCCCAGCCATCATCTCAGCAACTTCAGGAGCAGAATGTATCTCACCAACGCCTCAGATGCAGTTCGTTGCAAAGCCTTTCCAACTACTTTAACAAAAATAGCAATTAGATTGTTCGACAATCTCCCTCATAGATCCATCTCGAGTTTCGACGACATGGCCAAGAAATTCCTGGCCAGATTCTCCATCCAAAAGGACAAAGCTAAACATACGCCGAGCTTATTGGGAATCAGACAAATAGAAAGGGAAACCCTGCGCAACTACATGGAGAGATTCAACAAGACATGCATGGATATACAAAACCTGCCAACAGAAGCTGCTATCATGGGCCTCATTAATGGTCTGCGAGAAGGGCCTTTTAGTCAATCTATATCAAAGAAGTACCCCACGTCTCTGAACGAGGTGCAGGAACGAGCGGAAAAGTACATCAACATGGAAGAAAACTCCCAATTAGGAAAGACCTCAAAGGCCGGGTTCACCTCTCGGGATAAAGACAAAGATTCCAGAAAGAAAGAAGATCGTCATGGAGAGAAAATAAAAAATACCACAATTACACCCTTCTTCGGGTGTCTCTTATGGTTGTCTACAGAGAGGTTTGCAACACAAAAAAATACCACCAGCTCGACCACTCAAAGGCAAAAAAGGAGGAGAAAACCGGGTTGAATATTGTGAATACCATCGGATCCGCGGGCACTCTACCAATGAGTGTTTTGACTTAAAAAATGTCATAGAAAAGCTCGTACGAGAAGGAAAGCTAGATCGATACCTGGCCACCTATGATGATGAACAAAGGAAAAGAAGAAGAGCAGAAGATGTCGGACCAACCGTGCGATCATCCCGGACGCCAGAAAGACATGTCCACATGATACACGACGGATTCGCCGGGGGAGGAATCTCCAACTCATCCGGCAAAAGACATCTCAAAGACGTATATCACGTCGCAGAAAAGGAGGAAGCACCCGACATCCCAGCGATCACTTTTACCAAGGAAGACGCATCCGGCGTCGCGTCAGGGCATGACGATCCCATGGTCATCACTATTATACTGGCAAACACAAATCTTCATCGCACGTTGATAGACCAGGGGAGCTCTGCCGATATCTTATTCAAAACCACTTTCGACAAACTCGGTTTGGAAGAAAAAGAACTCAGAGCATATCTGGACAGCTTGTTCGGGCTAGGAGATACCCCAGTTCAACTGATGGGATACATTTCGCTCCACACAACTTTTGGAAAAGGAAGTCAGTCAAGAACACTCAAAATATATTACATCGTCGTCGACGTAAGCTCAGCCTACAATGCTCTAATAGGTCGGGCAACGTTAAATCTGCTCGGCGCAATAGTCTCGACTCCGCATCTATGCATGAAGTTCCCAACTGCAGGTGGAATAGCCACAGTAAAGGCAGATCAAAAGATAGCGCGCCGTTGTTATAATGAAAGTCTAAACCTCAGAGGCAGAGGAGAAGAATTCCACACAATCGAGTTCGGTGGAGTTCGGAGGCGGGAGGAGCTCTGCCCACAACCTGAAGGAGAAATAGAGAAAATCCAGATCGGGAACACCTCGGACAAAACAACCAACATCGGCACACTCCTAAAAGGGGACATAAAAGAATCACTCATACAGTTCCTACGCGACAACGCCGACCTCTTTGCGTGGAAGGCCGCAGACATGCCAGGCATAGATCCCAAACTAATGTGCCACAAGCTAGCAGTCTACCCAGGATCTCGGCCGGTACAACAAAGGCACAGAAAGCTAGGACCAGAACGCTCTCAAGCGGTGGAAGAACAGGTACGAGCTCTACTGGAGGCAGGCTTCATAAGAGAAGTCAAATACCCGCTATGGCTTGCTAATGTCGTTCTGGTAAAAATGTCAAATGGGAAGTGGAGAATGTGCACCGACTATACCGATCTCAACAAAGCTTGCCCGAAAGATCCTTATCCGCTCCCAAACATCGACGCATTGGTAGATGCCTCCTCCGGATACAAATACCTCTCCTTTATGGATGCATACTCGGGATATAACCAAATCCCAATGTACCTACCCGACCAAGAAAAAACCTCTTTCTTAACCCCAAAGGCAAATTACTACTACATTGTTATGCCCTTCGGTCTCAAAAATGTGGGAGACACTTATCAAAGATTAATGAACAAAGTTTTTTCCGATCACATCGGAAAGATCATGGAGGTCTACGTAGACGACATGCTAGTGGAGACGCAAAATGAAGAGATGTTATTATCCGACCTGACACAAGTATTCAACACCATAAGACGACACGGCATGCGACTCAATCCCACGAAATGTACCTTCGCAGTAGAAGCTGGTAAATTCTTGGGTTTTATGATCACACAGAGAAGAATCGAGGCAAACCCGGACAAGTGCAGGGCCGTACTCGACATGAAAAGTCCGACTTGTATCAAAGAGGTACAACAACTCAACGGGCAGTTGGCAGCCTTGTCCACATTCCTGGCTGGATCAGCAATAAGATCTCTCCCCTTCTACGCCACTCTAAGGAAGGAAAAGGAGTTTGAATGGACAGTTGAATGCGAGCAAACCTTCCAAGACTTCAAAAAATTTATGGGACGGCCACCTATATTAAGTCGGCCATGGGAAGGAGAACCACTCATCTTGTACCTCGCAGTGGGAAATCGGGCAATAGCCTCAGCATTGGTTCGAGAAGAGAACAGCGGGCAACAACCCATATACTTTATCAGGAAAGCCTTACAAGGATCCGAGCTGAACTACCAAAAAATAGAAAAGTTCGCTTACGCTCTGATAATGACATCTCGACGACTTCGCCCATATTTTCAATCTCACACCATTAAAGTTTGGAGCAACCAGCCCATAAAAGGAATCTTACAGAAAACAGACTTGGCAGGCAGAATCTTGTAATGGGCAGTCAAGTTGTCTGAATTCGACCTTCAATACGAAGCTCGGACGGCCATCAAATCTCAATATCTGGCTGACTTTATTGCGGAATTTACGGACACACCGGAAATCCCCGCAGAATGGAATCTATATGTGGATGGCTCCTCAAATAAAATGGGAAGTGGCGCAGGCGTAATAATTGAAAGCGACCAGGGGACCCAAATCAAACTCTCCCTTAAATTCGGGTTCCCTGCCTCAAACAATCAAGCGGAATATGAGGCACTACTAGCTGGTTTGAAGCTGGCTAGGGAGGTTGGAGCTCAAAAACTTATCATCTTCAGCGACTCACAGGTAGTCACTTCACAAATAACAGGAAGCTACCAAGCCAAAGATCCCACTATGAAAAAGTACTTGGACAAAACCAGGGAACAGCTTGGACAACTCGGAGAGTATGAGATTCGACACATACCCCGAGAACAGAATGCCCGGGCCAATGCACTCTCAAAACTAGCCAGCACCAAACCAGGAGGCAACAATAGAAGCCTTATCCAAGAAATTCTACAAAATCCATCAATCTCTGAAGAAGAAAATGTCCTAGCCATAACAGGTCGCGATCAGGGATGGATGACCCCCATAATTAATTACCTCACAACAGAAGCCCTCCCTACAGATGAGAAAGAGGCAAAGAGGTTAAAACGTGAAGCACAATACTACACCATAAAAAATAATACTTTATACAAAAGAGGGATTTCAACACTATTGCTAAAATGCGTGCCGACTTCCAACACTAAGGATGTCCTAGAAGAAGTACACAGTGGCATTTGTGGCAATCACCTCGGAGCGCAGGCACTCGCCAAAAGAGTACTTCAGACAGGTTTTTATTGGCCAACTCTACAAAAAGAAGCCACAGAATTTGTGAGGACATGTTCGTCATGCCAGAAACATGCCAACTTTCACAACGCCCCGCTAGAAGAACTCATCAGTGTAACCTCACCTTGGCTATTCGCAAAATGGGGACTCGATCTCCTCGGACCATTTTCTCAAGGATCGGGACAAGTCAAATTCCTCATAGTAGGAATAGACTACTTCACAAAATGGATCGAGGCAGAATCCCTAGCCAATGCCACAGCTCAAGGAAGTCGGAAGTTTCTATACAGAAACATCGTCACAAGGTTCGGAGTTCCATACTCCATCACTACAGACAATGGTACCCAGTTCACAGACGTAGGCTTCAGAAAACTAGTGGCCGACTTGAATATAAAACAACAATTCACCTCTGTCGAGCACCCCCAAGCCAATGGGCAAGCCGAAGCTGCTAATAAAGTTATACTAGCAGGATTAAAATGAAGATTACAGGATGCAAAGGGAGCCTGGGTTGAAGAGCTTCCGCAAGTCCTATGGGCATATCGAACGACTCCACATTCCACGACAAAGGAGTTACCTTTCCGATTAGCCTACGGAATGGAGGCAATGATCCCAATGGATGTCAAAGAAGGATCACCCAGAGTAATCCATTTTAGCGAAAAAGCCAATTCCCAACTTCAAAGGGAAGAGCTCGACTTACTTCCAGATATTCGAGAAAAAGCTCGGATAAGGGAAGAGGCGCTGAAACGACGAATGGCCTCCAGATACAACCGAAAAGTAATACAGCGGGCCTTTGCTGAAAACGACCTCATCCTAATCCGAAACGATATAGGAACAACTTGACCTGGAGAAGGAAAGCTGGCAGCAAACTGGAAAGGACCCTTCTGAGTCATAGAAGTACTGGAAAAGGGTTACTATAGGCTTTCTGAACTCGACGGGTGAGAGCTTCCTAGATCATGGCACGCCTGCAACCTAAGAAGGTACTATAGCTGGGGATGATAAAAGATCTTCGACAAGGCACACTCTTTTTTCTGAAAAAGGTTTTTTAATGAGAAGCCCCGCCAAGACCTACAAATCACCCGACTTAGGAAATTAACTCCTCATGTATATTTGCATTTTCTTTTAATAAAATTTGTTCAGATTCTCTACAAACGCTCAAGTCGTATTATTCTGAAAATATTCATCGCCCGATTGTAAAGCTACAGATCGACAGAAAGTGAAAACCGAATTCACTACGCGATCACGATAAAAACGAGGGCTAAAAACCCAAATTTTACAAAATCGGCAAAGATGAGAACAGAATAATGCAAGAAGTTATAGAAATTGATCCATAGAAAGGACCTGACGAGGTCCTAATAAAATGGATTGCTATAAAATAACTTAAAGACTGGCCGGCACAAAAAGTCGGACCAGCCACAACAACCCAAGTTATAAGTAAAGCCCTGGAAAGAGGTCTGGCCAACCCTATAAAAGAGGATTACTATAACTTCGAAGAGTCTGACATGACGAAGTCGGACTCCTACAGGGCCCGACATGACAAAATCGGCCCGGAAAGATAAAGTTACAAAAAGATAAATCCTTGAAAGAGACATGAACAAGGTCCAAAAAAGAGGATTATCAAGTAACTCGACAAAGCCTGACATGGTGAAGTCGGCCCAGAAAGATGTAAAGCTACAAAAGGTAATCCCCAAAAGAAACCTGAACAAGGTCCAAGAAAGAGGATTACCAAGAAAACTCGACAGGGCCCGACCTGACGAAGTCGGCCCAGAAAGATAAGTTACAAAGATAATCCCTGAAAGAGACCTGAACAAGGTCCAAGAAAGAGGATCATCAAGTAACTCAACGGGGCCCGACGTGACAAAATCGGCTCAGAAAGACATAAAGCTACAAAAGGTAATCCCCGAAAGAGACCTAAACAAGGTCCAAGAAAGAGGATTACCAAGCAAACTCAACAGGACCCGACATGATGAAGTTAGGCCCAAGACACAGAAATTACCAAAATAGTCCCTAAAAGAGATCTAAACGAGGTCCGAAAAGGAGGATTACAAACAAAACCAAGCCAAATAATAAAGCTGATCATGTCCCAGACTACGAAGGTAGCAAGATGAGTGCAAGCAGACATGATATAAAAACTACTAAGTTATGATAATAGCAAGCTCCAGAGGCCATCAAGATCAGCCCTGGAAGCTCGAAAACTACTTTATTTTTCAAAATAAAGTTGCTAAACAAGCAACCAAAAAAGAATCAGCAGTCACCAAAACACCAGTTACAAGATAAAGAGTTCAAAAGCCCACAAGCCGGGCTATCTACATTAAAAAAGGGGAAAATTCAGACAACATCAGAAGACTTCTCAGCAGCATCAACTCGAGTTGAAGGAGGACGAGTCTGAAGAGGCACCGCATCTACTGTCCCATCATCTCGGTTCAAGACTTGGCAATCCGGTTCCCCTTCTGGACGATTGATCCCAACAGTAGAAGTCAGAGAAGTCGGCACAGCAGAAGTCTTGGTAGCAGGCAGTGAAGGACGATCATCATCATCATCATTGGGATTGTCAGGGACAATCTTACCATCCTTAACAACATTGTCCAGGCTAATAAGGGAAAGGTCGAGATCTGGCGCAAGAACTCGAAATTGCTCTTTCAGATTCTCATAAGCCGCAGTAACACTACCTACAAGATGACCTTGAAGTTCGGTGAAATCAGCCTGAGCAGATTCCAACCTACTCCTGAGCTCCATCATCTCTCTATAAGTAGTAACATAGCTATCCTTATGTTTTAGCGCCGTATCCTCGGCCAGTTGCGCGGCAGCCACCAGACCAACAGCCCGGGCCTTTTCCCCCTTCAGCTCCTTCTCCAGCTCGGCTACTTTCACCTCGAGCTCCTCCTTCAAACCCTTAATTCGGTCAAACTCTGATTTTTCCTCCTCCATAAAAGCCTTGGTAGCATGGATAGGAAGATCTTGAGCAGTTCGGTATAAAGCCGCTCCCATGTGTGCCAGTGTAATACCACTCCGAGTAATAAAATCCAAATGACGAAGAATGGATACATCGTCGGTAGGCATGACACCAGAGGGAGCAATCTGTTGATCTACAAACCCAACAGCATCAAAGTCAGGAGCACCAAGATTAAACGGCTTGACAGTCCGAGGTCTTTTTGGAAGAGGAGCGGCAGAAGGATCAATCAAACGAACTCGAGGAGTGGGGATAACCTTCCTCGGCCCAAGAGATCTTGTAACCAAAGGCTTAGACGAAACCTGAGAAGTTCCCTCCCCGGCCGCCTTGGTCGAAGCATTCTGAGCCACAGTAGCCTTCCTTGCCCTCTTAAAGGCCTTCATGGACTCATTGTTCTTAATCATCTTTGCAAACAAACATCACAAACAGGAAGCCAAGCTACGAGTCAGAAAAAGATCTCACAAGAGACAAACACAACAAGCAAACCAATAGAAAAAATTGACCACTACCCAGCTCAGCTCGGAGGAGAGACGGGTTAGCTAAAAAATTCTTTGTGTCAAGTTGAGGAGGCTCCCCCCAGTTTTCTTCCAGCACAGTCACAAAAGCTTGTTCAACCTCATCTAACATCTCCCACGAGTATCTCGATACCACTACATTCTTTTGCCACTCTAAAGGAAAGGTGGTCTCATCATTCTCATCTAGAAAAAAGGGCCGAGCTCCTTCAACAGCTCGAACCCTAAAAAAGTAATTTTTGAAATCACGAAAAGACTCATCAAACATGGAGAAAACCTTTTTCCCTTGTGAAGCTCGGAAAGAAACCCAAGCGGCTTTCTACTTCACTATACCAGGCTTTGTCAAAACTAAGAGATAAAAGAAAAGAGATTACGAAGCAGGGATGCCAAATTCACGACACAGTAGCTGAAATATTTTTATAAAACCCCAGGAATTAGGGTGAAGTTGGGATGGAGCTACATTACAGGACCATAACAGGTTGGTTTCAAAAGGGGTATGGTGCACGAAATTGTGATCATCAATGGCGCCATCAACATGGTAAGCTCAACTGCAATCTCAACTCTTTATCACAACTTTGCACAACTAACCAGCAAGTGCACTGGGTCGTCCAAGTAATAAATCTTACGCGAGTAAGGGTCGATCCCACGGAGATTGTTGGTATGAAGCAAGCTATGGTCATCTTGTAAATCTTAGTCAGTCGGATTCAAATGGTTATGGAGGATTAATGATTAAATGATAAATAAAACATAAAATAAAGATAGAGATACTTATGTAAATCATTGGTGAGAATTTCAGATAAGCGTATGGAGATGCTTTGTCCCTTCCATCTTTCTGCTTTCCTACTGTCTTCATCCAATCCTTCTTACTCCTTTCCATGGCAAGCTGTATGTTGGGCATCACCGTTGTCAATGACTACAGTCCCGTCCTCTCAGTGAAAATGTTCTACGCACTCTGTCACAGCACGGCTATTCATCTGTCGGTTCTCGATCATGTCGGAATAGAATCCAGTGATTCTTTTGCATCTGTCACTAACGCCCCATAATCGCGAGTTTGAAGCTCGTCATAGTCATTCAATCCCTGAATCCTACTCAGAATACCACAGACAAGGTTTAGACCTTCCAGATTCTCAAGAATGGCCGCCAATGGATTCTAGCTTATACCACGAAGATTCTGATTAAGGAATCCGAGAAATATCCACTCAATCTAAGGTAGAACGGAGGTGGTTGTCAGGCACACGTTCATAGGTGAGAATGATGATGAGTGTCACGGATCATCACATTCATCAAGTTGAGGAACAAGTGATATCTTAGAACAAGAATAAGCTGAATTGAATAAAAGAACAATAGTAATTGCATTAATACTCGAGGTACAGCAGAGCTCCACACCTTAATCTATGGTGTGTAGAAACTCTACCGTTGAAAATACATAAGAATAAGGTCTAGGCATGGCCGAATGGCCAGCCTCCCAAAGAGGGTTCAATCATAAAAACAGGATCAAAAGATGATCCAAAGATTGAAAGATACTCCTAATACAATAGCAAAAGGTCCTATTTATAGAGAACTAGTAGCCTATGGTTTACAGAAATGAGTAAATGACGTAAAATTCCACTTCCGGGCCCACTTGGTGTGTGCTTGGGCTGAGCATTGAAGCTTACATGTGTAGAGACTTTTCTTGGAGTTAAACGCCAGCTTTTGTGCCAGTTTGGGCGTTTAACTCCCACTTTTGTGCCAGTTCCGGTGTTTAACGCCGGGAATTCTGAAGCTGACTTGGAACGCCTATTTGGGCCATCAAATTTCGGGCAAAGTATGGACTATTATATATTGCTGGAAATCCCTGGATGTCTACTTTCCAACTCAATTAAGAGCGCGCCAATTGGGATTCTGTAGCTCCAGAAAATCCACTTCGAGTGCAGGGAGGTCAGAATCCAACAGCATCTGCAGCCCTTTTCAGCCTCTGAATCAGATTTTTGCTCAAGTCCCTCAATTTTAGCCAGAAAATACCTGAAATCACAGAAAAATACACAAACTCATAGTAAAGTCCAGAAAAGTGAATTTTAAATAAAAACTAATAAAAATATAATAAAAACTAACTAAAACATACTGAAAGCATACTAAAAATAATGCCAAAAAGCGTATAAATTATCCACTCATCACAACACCAAACTTAAATTGTTGCTTGTCTCCAAGCAACTGAAAATCAAATAAGATAAAGTAAGAGATTATACAATGAATTCCAAAAACATCTATGAAGATCAGTATTAATTAGATGAGCGGGGCTTTTAGCTTTTTGCCTCTGAACAGTTTTGGCATCTCACTTTATCCTTTGAAGTTCAGAATGATTGGCTTCTATAGGAACTCAGAATCCGGAAGTGTTATTGATTCTCCTAGTTAAGTATGATGATTCTTGAACACAGCTACTTTATGAGTCTTGGCCGTGGCCCAAAGCACTCAGTTTTCCAGTATTACCACCGGATACATCCATGCCACAGACACATAACTGGGTGAACCTTTTCAGATTGTGACTCAGCTTTGCTAGAGTCCCCAATTAGAGGTGTCCAGGGTTCTTAAGCACACTCTTTTTGCTTTGGATCACGACTTTAACCGCTCAGTCTCAAGTTTTCACTTGACACCTTCACGCCACAAGCACATGGTTAGGGACAGCTTGGTTTAGCCGCTTAGGCCAGGATGCTATTCCTGTAGGCCCTCCTATCCACTGATGCTCAAAGCCTTGGATCCTTTTCATTATCCTTGCCTTTTGGTTTAAAGGGCTATTGGCTTTTTCTGCTTGCTCTTTTTTTTTAATTCACTGCTTTTTCGTGCTTCAAGAATCATTTTTATGATTTTTCAGATCCTTAGTAACATGTCTCCTTTTTCATTATTCTTTCAAGAGCCAACAATTTTAACATTCATGAACAACAAATTCAAAAGACATATGCACTGTTCAAGCATATATTCAGAAATCAAAAGTATTGCCACCACATCAAAATAATTAATCTGTTATAAAAATTGAAATTCATGCAATTCTTCTCTTTTTCAATTATGAACATTTTTCATTTAAGAAAGGTGATGGATTCATAGGACATTCATAACTTTAAGGCATAGACACTAAGACACTAATGATCATAGGACACAAACATAAATAAAATATAAAGCATAATTTTTGAAAAACAGAAAAATAAAGAACAAGGAGATTAAAGAACGGGTCCACCTTAGTGATGGCGGCTTGTTCTTCCTCTTGAAGATCTTTTGGAGTGCTTGATCTCCTCAATGTCTCTTCCTTGCCTTTGTTGCTCCTCTCTCATGATTCTTTGATCTTCTCTAATTTCATGGAGGAGGATGGAATGTTCTTGGTGCTCCACCCTTAGTTGTCCCATGTTGGAACTCAATTCTCCTAAGGAGGTGTTGATTTGCTCCCAGTAGTTTTATGGGGGAAAGTGCATCTCTTGAGGCATCTCAGGGATTTCATGATGAGGAATTTCCTCATGTCCATGAGTGAGATCTCTTGTTTGCTCCATCCTCTTCTTAATGATGGGCTTGTCCTCATCAATGAGGATGTCTCCCTCTATGTTAATTCCAACTGAATTACAGAAGTGACAAATGAGATGAGGGAAGGCTAACCTTGCCAAGGTAGAGGACTTGTCCGCCACCTTATAAAGTTCTTGGGATATAACCTCATGAACTTCTACTTCCTCTCCAATCATGATGCTATGAATCATGATAGCTTAGTCTATAGTAGCTTCAGACCAGTTGCTAGTGGGAATGATTGAGCGTTGGATAAACTCTAACCATCCCCTAGCCACGGGCTTGAGGTCATGCCTTCTCAGTTGAACTGGCTTCCCTCTTGAATCTCTCTTCCATTGAGCGCCCTCTTCACAAATGTCTATGAGGACTTGGTCTAACCTTACATTTTCCGGACTAAAATCTAGGCATTTCCCCCGAACCATTGTAAGCCAATTCTTTGGGTCCGGGTTCACACTTTAATCATGGTTCTTGGTGATCCATGCGTTGACATAGAACTCTTGAACCATTAAGATTCCGACTTGTTGAATGGGGTTGGTAAGAACTTCCCAACCTCTTCTTCGGATCTCATGTTGGATCTCTGGATATTCACTCTTTTTGAGTTTGAAAGGGACCTCGAGGATCACCTTCTTCATGGCCACAACTTCATAGAAGTGGTCTTGATGCACCCTTGAGATGAATCTCTCCATCTCCCATGACTTGGAGGTGGAAGCTTTTGCCTTCCCTTTCCTCTTTCTAGAGGTTTCTCCGGCCTTAGGTGCCATAAATGGTTATGGAAAAACAAAAAGCAACGCTTTTACCATACCAAACTTAGAAGGTTTGCTCGTCCTCGAGCAAAAGAAGAAAGAAAGGAGTAGAAGAAGAAGAAAATGGAGGAGATTTAAGGGGCTTTGTGGTTCGGCCAAGGGGGAGAAGTAGTGTTTAGGTTGTGTGAAAATGAAGGAGTGAAGAAGGGTTTATATAGGGGTGGAGAGAGGGGTAGGGTTCGGCCATTATGGGTGGGTTTGGGAGGGAAAGTGGTTTGAATTTGGATGGTGGGATAGGTGGGGTTTTATGAAGGATGGATGTGAGTGGTGAAGAGAATGGTGGGATTTGATAGGTGATTTTTTTTTGGGAAGAGGTATTGAGGTGATTGGTGAATGGGTGAAGAAGAGAGAGAGTGGTAGGGTAGGTGGGGATCCTGTGGGGTCCACAGATCTTGAGGTATCAAGGATAGCTCATCCCTGCACCAAGTGGCATGTAAAATGCCCTTTTTGCTAATCCTGGCGTTAAACGCCAGGCTGCTGCCCTTTTCTGGCGTTAAACGCTAGTTTGGTGCCCCCTTTCTGGCGTTAAACGCCAGTCTGGTGCCTCTTTCTGGCGTTAAACGCCCAGAATGGTGCCAGACTGGGCGTTAAACGCCCATTTGCTGCCCTTACTGGCGTTTAAACGCCAGTAAGCTTTTCGTCCAAGGTGTGCTATTTTTCTTTTTGTTTTTCATTCTATTTTTGCTTTTTCAATTATTTTTGTGACTTCACATGATCATCAACCTATAGAAAATATAAAATAACAATGGAAAATAGATAAATATAACATTGGGTTGCCTCCCAACAAGCGCTTCTTTAACGTCAGTAGCTTGACAGAGGGCCCTCATGGATCCTCACAGATGTTCAGAGTAATATTGGAACCTCCCAACACCAAACTTAGAGTTTGAATGTGGGGGTTCAACACCAAACTTAGAATTTGGTTGTGGCCTCCCAACACCAAACTTAGAATTTGACTGTGGAGGCTCTGTTTGACTCTGTTTTGAGAGAAGCTCTTCATGCTTCCTCTCTATGGTTATAGAGGGATATCCTTGAGCCTTAAACACAAAGGATTATTCATTCACTTGAATGATCAATTCTCCTCTGTCAACATCAGTGCCTTCTACACCCATGTTTTCAGCAATAAAATCACTATAGGAATTGGTTAGGGCAACATTGTGTTGGCGCTCAGGCTGCATGTTAGGGGTACAATCTGGAGGATTTATCGGAAGCCCTATGATGGCAGCCACATCCAAAAGAGACATCCCGATCATTCCACAAGGGAGGTGGAAGTTGTTGGTTGTTCTGTTCCAGAAACAAGTCACAGCTTTGATCATCCAAGGGAGCGTTGTAAGTGAGAAATCGGAGAGGCTTAGTAGTTCCTGTATTCCTAAAGCCCCCTAGTCAGCATTCTTTGTGGGTTAAAGGCGTTGATACCAGGACGAGAAGTCAAATCCTCGAGGATTAATCTTTGGATTATTCCTGAATGGTTTTTGATTGATAAAGGAGGAGATGTTGAAAGCTTGGTTAATTAACAAGTCTTCCCCCTCAGCACTAGGGAAGAAAAGAAGGTTCTTGTTCACCCTCTCTTGGGGTTTGACAGGCCCAAAGAAACAATGAGTATCTACACCTACTGTGAAAGGAATCAAGATTCTAGTGTCGTTAATTTGAAGTTGAAGATCATCAATGACTTCATCATTGACTTGATTCAGCACATGGAGGGCTGGTGGAGCTGGTGGCGCTACAGCGTGACCTTTACCCTTATCTTGGGCAACAGCATGAGAAGAGGAGGCGGCCATTGTAGAACAGAGAAAAAAGAAGTTTTGAAGTGTTAAGGGTAATGCAAGAGAAATTGATTCACAAAGCAAGGGTTCGAGAAAAATTGAACAAGGGCGAGAATGATGAATTTAAAGTGTTATTGTAGCCGTTATTACAGAGGAAATGCGAAAAGAGGTAACTTCGTGAAGAAGGCGAATTGGTGGAAAGAGAAAGCGTAAGTCTCGGGAAACGTGTCGAGCGGATCAGCATTAATGGGGAGTTAAATGGTAGTTATTACTGATTTAAGGGATTGAAATTTGAATTTGGATTAAGTGTTTCATCTTCCAATAGCGTTATCGAAAGCAAACACATTAATCCAAGGGGGTAATTTGCTGATCAAAAAATATTTTCGATGAAGGCACGTTGGTTCGAAGTAGCAAAAAGGTCGAAGACTTGAGCAGTTTTCGAAAGGATACATGCGCAAGTACTAGATGGAGGTACTTGACACGGATTCGATATCAAGGCCCTTTATTAAATCGAATAAGTCCAATCGAACGACGTACTCGAATCAGGTAATCGAATAAGTTATTTGAATGAGTGGATTGAGCCATTGTGGTAGTGGAGAAGTTAAAGGCTTTTATCACTCGAGGAACACTTACCAAGGAATATGCATTCAAGGCTGTGAATTCGTAATCAATTGTAATTAATTATGAGTTATCGAAAGTAGATTATAAATACTAGGAAGTTTTAGGGAATAAAGGTTGGAACTTTAATTCAGAAAAATACTCAAGCACACTCACATCCCAGGGAATTCCTGAGTTTGCGATCGAGTAACTTTTCTGTAGGGTACCTTCCATGTTTTCATTCTTTCAATTTATCTTTTTGTAAACTTTATTTTTCAAGTAAATTTATCTTTCAAGTATTCTTTATCTTTATTGTTCAATTTACATTCCCGCATTTTAGATTTTCATGTCAAAGCCCCTTGAACCAGTCGAAGGCATTTTACTGCTTTCTTTCAATTTCAACACAAACCTTTCCATTTTCAGTATATTTCTTTTTCGAAAACTTTATTTTTTCATTTCTTTTTTTGACTTGTATATTTTAATTTATTTTAGTCCCAATTCTCGTCTAATCGAAGACACTTTGATGCACTTTTAGAAAACTGATACCTGCAAAGAGGAATAGGTTTCGCTCCCAGACCACTAGATATCAAACCACCATCGATTTGCTAAAAATCGACAAAACACCTCTTTAAATAAAAATTCTTTTTTGTATGAGTAAAACTGGATTAACTCGGTTCCCAGCAGCTGGTACTGAGTTGTTTTCCTTAATTTTGAACTGATGGTTTGAAGGTCTGAATTTTTCGTCTAGAAGGTGTATTACGTTGTAGATAGAACAAAAAAAGGGGGAGGAGGGGGGAGAGGAGAGGGAGTGTACCTGCAAAAAGTACTCCGATGCTTAAGTTAGTATTGTGTATTCTATGTTTTCCTGTCAAAGATAAAATACCGTATCTTTTTATACATGAGGTGGATGATGAATCCATATTTGACGATAAATTTTGGATTGAATTGAGTGGATTTCATCATATAAACCCACATTTATTCACCTAAATAGCATGCTTTTGTGTTTTCTCTCTAAATTATGTCCAATTGTAAAAACATGCTATTTTTTGTGCTTATTTTAATCAATTTTATTCTACTTTCATTCCATTCGATTCCTTGAGGTTTTTGATGAGTGATTTTTGGTGTAATAGGTAGGAATGACTTGATAAGTGTGGAAGAGAAGCATGCAACTGGGAGAAAACATGAAGAAAACAAAGGAGAAGCACACAGCCAAGTGTGCGTACGCACAAATGGAAATTAGCATGTGTGTGTATGCACATATTTGTGCGTACGCACTACTCCCAGCGCGTGACTTCATTAAAAAGTCACGTGGCTCGCGATTTGGGAGGCTTTTTGGCCCATTTCTAATGGCCTTGGAGCATATAAGGGCTAGCAACCATATACCATACCATACACTACACAATACACTTAAGCATATTTTTAGATAGTTTTTAGGTAGTTTTAGGTTAGGTTTTCTCTCAACTTTCTTAAGGTTTAGTTAGGTTTTATATTACAGATTTGCATTTTCCAATTTTGATCTTTGACTCTAGATTATTGCTATTGTAAGTATTTCTTAATTTTCTCTTTTATTACACTACATGTTCTACACTTTCTTATATTTTAATTTTCTTTATCAATGCATATATACTTTTACAATTTTGAGTTCTATTTAGTGAATTTGATATTTAGTGGTTATTATACATTTGTTGAGTTGCTATTGTTGATTTTGCTCATTAGTTATTCATAGTTTCAAGTATTTTGCTAATTTTGTCATGTTTTATGATTATGCCCACCAAGTGTTTGTGGAAATGTGAATTTTGTTTATGAGGTAAATTTTCACTCCTTGACTTAGGAAAAATGAGTATATGGGATACTAGAGTTGTAATGTCCGACATTTAGTGATAATACTTGGGTTGTTAGTTGTTCTTGTTTCCACTAACGCTAGCTTTTTACTAAGGTAATTAGTAAGTTAGCTAGGATTTGTGGATTAAGAATTACTATGCTCATTTGACTTACTCTTCGATATTAAAGGTTGACAAAGTGAGATTAATCCATTATAATTATCATAGTTGTGATTATGACAAGGAAGGAATTCCCTAACTCATCCTAAGGCAAGGTTTCATTTATGTTTTGAATCGCACTTCAATCATTTTAAGGCTTCACTTGTCCATATTACATAGATAGTTCTTTAATTCCTTTATTACTTCATTAATTACAATTTTGGTTGTTCTTTAATTCCTTTAATTGTTTGCCTCATTATTGAAAATTCCTTGATTTTCACAACCAAACTTATACACTTGTGGTCACTAGTTCCTTGGGAAGATGACCTAGGACTTTAAACTTTCGGTTTTTAATTGTTTTGAAAGTGACAAACCTTTGAATTTAAACTTTGATGGAGAGTATCCATTGCCGGTTCGGACTATGCTACTAACGAAGAAGTTTTTTTTTCTAGAGTGAAATTCTAAACTGGCACAAATCCTATTTGTTAAGTTTTGGCGCAGTTGCCGTGGAGCTAGTGGAATGAGTGCTATAATTTGGTTGTTGTGAGTATGTGAATAGTGTGAATAGATACTTTTTTGGGTTGTTTGTTTGCTTTTGTTTGTAATTAGGATTTTGTTTCTTTTGTTAATTGATGTCTTTAGTTCTTATTTTCTATTTTTCTCTATGAGTTATCACCCGCTTTGTTTGGAGTATGGTTGTGATCATTTTGTAAGGAGTGATAACTTTAACTTTAGATTGAACCATGGGATGGAGAATTCAATTGAGGAAGGAGCAACCTCCTCCATGTCACAATGAGCCAAACCCTCCCCAATGTGCATACCCAAACTAAGGATATAGTGGGTTTCACAATGATTATGCACTTCCACCACCATATACCTTTGACCCATACTCCCAACATAATCCTCAATCACCACATTTTCAAACACCACACTAATACCATCATCCACCTCCTTACATACCACCTCAATATACTGACTAACACACAAACCCCCCTCCGATTACACAACCTTCCTCCCAAACAATGAACCTCCTTTTTCATCCCAATGTGAAGTTCTCCAACCCTTGGCCCAAAACCAACAAGACCTTCAAACTTTTCTCCAAGAGCAAGAAGGATTTTGAAAGATACAAGGGAAATTCATCGCTACCATAGCCGAAGCGGTGAACCGCTTGGTTCTACTACACTCAACCCCACCATGGTAACATCATTCTAACCCTTCTCTTTGTTTATAATTTGACTTAATTGCGTTTTTATTTGTCTTAGTTAACTTATGATTAGTTTAATTTTGAGCTTAGATAGGTTGACTTCTGTATGGATCATGAGCTTGATGAATTTTTGGATGTTTTGAATTGAAACTTATGTTGAGCTTAAGTTGAGTGCTTTAGAATTTAGAGCAAAATTTTTGGAGAAACAGGTTAGTGTGCATACACACATTATTGTGTGCATGCACACAACCACTGAATTTTGTGCCTTGTGCATACATACCCCAACGTGCGTACGCCAATCCTTCTGCACAACAATTCCATTTATGCATCTGATGAGCGGATATTTTATATGCTTTTTGGCATCATTTTCATATATTTCTTGTTATGTTTTGTTTAAGTTTTATTATATTTTCATAGGTTTTAGTACACAATTTATATTTTTGGATTCTACTGTCAGTTGTTGTGTATTATGATGATTTCAGGTATTTTCTGGCTGAAATTGAGGAGTTTTGGCAAAGTCTGATTCAGAGACAGAGAAAGGACTGCAGATGGTGTCAGATTCTGACCTCCATGCACTCAAAGGAGCATTTCTGGAGCTACATAAGTCCCAATGGCACACTCTTAATGGCTATGGAAAGCTAATATCCAGGGCTTTCCAGAAATATACAATAGTCTATACTTTGCTTTGAAAATAAAGGCCCAAAATTAGCGTTCAATGCCAGCCACCAACCACATTCCTGTCGTCCAACGCTCAAAAGGGAGCAGCTGGCATCCAACGCCCCATTCAGGAGTCCAAAGCTGGCGTCTGATGAGCGGATAATTTATACGCTTTTTGGCATTGTTTTTAGTATGTTTTTAGTATGATCTAGTTAGTTTTTAGTATATTTTTATTAGTTTTTAGTTAAAATTCACTTTTCTGGACTTTACTATGAGTTTGTGTGTTTTTCTGTGATTTCAGGTATTTTCTGGCTGAAATTGAGGGACCTGAGCAAAAATCTGATTCAGAGATTGAAAAGGACTGCAGATGCTGTTGGATTCTGACCTCCCTGCACTCAAAGTGGATTTTCTGGAGCTACAGAAGGCCAATTGGCGCGCTCTTAACGGCGTTGGAAAGTAGACATCCTGGGCTTTCCAGCAATATATGATAGTCCATACTTTGCCCAAGATTTGATGGCCCAAACCGGCATTCAAAGTCACCCTCAGAATTCCCAGCGTTAAACGCCGGAACTGGCACAAGGATGGGAGTTAAACGCCCAAACTGGCACAAAAGCTGGCGTTTAACTCCAAGAAGAGTCTCTACACGAAAAATGCTTCATTGCTCAGCCCAAGCACACACCAAGTGGGCCCGGAAGTGGATTTTTATGTCATTTACTCATCTTTGTAATTCTTAAGCTACTAGTTCCCTATAAGTAGGACCTTTTACTATTGTATTTTCATCTTGGTTCTTCTGGTTCCCTCTTTGGGACCGAAGCCAATGATCACTCTTGTTCTTATGTATTTTCAACGGTGGAGTTTCTACACACCATAGATTAAGGTGTGGAGCTCTGCTGTACCTCGAGTATTAATGCAATTACTATTGTTCTTCTATTCAATTCCGCTTGTTCTTGTTCCAAGATATCACTTGTTCTTCAACTTGATGAATGTGATGATCCGTGACACTCATCATCATTCTCACCTATGAACGTGTGACTGACAACCACCTCCGTTCTACCTTAGATTGGGTGAATATCTCTTGGATTCTTGATACACGATGCATGGTTGATCGCCTGACAACCGAGCGCTCGCCTGACAACCGAGCCAGCCATTCCGTGAGATCAGAGTCTTCGTGGTATAGGCAAGAACTGATGGCGGCATTCAAGAGAATCCGGAAGGTCTAACCTTGTCTGTTGTATTCTGAGTAGGATTCAATGATTGAATGACTGTGACGTGCTTCAAACTCCTGAGGGCGGGGCGTTAGTGACAGACGCAAAAGAATCACTGGATTCTATTCCGGCCTGATTGAGAACCGACAGATGGATAGCCGTGCCGTGACAGGGTGCGTTGAACATTTCCAATGAGAGGATGGGAGGTAGCCACTGACAACGGTGAAACCCTTGCATAAGCTTGCCATGGAAAGGAGTAAGAAGGATTGGATGAAGACAGTAGGAAAGCAGAGAGACGGAAGGGACAAAGCATCTCCATTCGCTTATCTGAAATTCTCACCAATGGAATACATAAGTATCTCTATCTTTATCTTTATGTTTTATTCATCATCTATACCCATTTGAGTCTGCCTGACTAAGATTTACAAGGTGACCATAGCTTGCTTCATACCAACAATCTCCGTGGGATCGACCCTTACTCGCGTAAGGTTTATTACTTGGACGACCCAGTGCACTTGCTGGTTAGTTGTGCGAAGTTGTAGTGATCACAATTTCGCATGTCAAGTTTTTGGCGCCGTTGCCAGGGATTGTTTCATGTATGGACAACTGACGGTTCATCTTGTTGCTTAGATTAGGTATTTTTCTTCAGAGTTCTTAAGAATGAATTCTAGTGTTTCAAGGTGATGTTCTTATCATCACCAAAGCTAATTGATTCTTATCAATTTAGCTCTTGAATACAATGTCCTGCTGAAGCTTGGCTAGCCATGTCTAATTTCTTTAGACTGAAGCTTTAGACTAAACATTGCATGATTCCTGGAATTCTCATTAAGAATTTTAATACCTTTATTTTCTTTTCCACTTAATTTTCGAAAAAAAAATTACAAAATCATCAAAACCAAAAATATTTCTTGTCTAAGTCTAGTGTCTCATTTTAAGTTTGGTGTCAATTACATGTTTCTGTTCTTCTTGCATTTTTCGAATTTATGCATGTGTCTTCATTAATCTTCAAGTTGTTCTTGATGATTTCCTTGTTTTGATCTTTGAATTCTATTGACTTGAGTGTTTTGTTATTTCTCATGTGCATTCTCATTTTGTTAGTGTCAATAATATACAAACTGCTAAGTTTGGTGTCTTGCATGCATTGTTATTTGATTTTAGTTGCATTTTGATTATTCCTCATTATTAAAAATCCAAAAATATTTTTAATTTGTGTCTTTTCAAGTCAATAATACAGAGAATTGAAGATTCAGAACATACAGCAGAGGAATTATACAGAAAAAGCTGGGCGTTCAAAACGCCCAGTGAAGAAGGACAGACTGGCGTTTAAACGCCAGCCAGAGTGCATGGTTGGGCGTTTAACGCCCAAAAAGGTAGTGCATTGGGCGTTAAACGCCAGAATGTGCACCATTCTGGGCGTTTAACGCCAGGATAGCACAAGAGGGAAGATTCTGTTTTCAATGCAAATTTTTTTCAAGTTTTCAAAGTTTTTCAAAATCAAATCTTTTTCAAATCATATCTTTTCAATCAAATCTTTTTCAAAATCCATTTCTTTCCTTTTTCAAAGATACTTGCTAACAATTAATGATTTGATTGAACAATTCAAGTATGTTGCCTTTTCTGTTGAGAAAGGTTTAATGTTTGAATCATATCTTTTCTTGTTAGGCAAGTCATTAATTTTTAAAATCAAATCTTTTTAAAATTATTTTCCAATCATATCTTTTCAATCATATTTTTTTTAAAACCATAACTTTTCAATCAAATCTTTTTAATCACATCTTTTTCAAAATAGTTTTCAGTTATATCTTTTTAAATTCTAATTTCAAAACTTTTTTTAAAAATTACTTGATTTCTTTCCCACTCTTGGTTTTCGAAAATCAATTAAAGTTTTTCAAAATTTTCTCAAAATCTTTCACTTAATTTTCGAAAATTTCTTCCTCTTTTCACATCCTTCTATTTATGGAGTACCACTCCCCCTCAATGCACAATTCGAACTCTATCTCACTAAGTTCGAATTCTTCTACCTCTTCCTTCTAATTTTCTTTTTCTCTGACACCTCAAGGAATCTCTATACTGTGACATAGAGGATTCCATATTTTCTTGTTCTCTTCTCTTTCATATGAGCAAGAACAAAGACAAAGGCATTCTTGTTGAAGCTGACCCTGAACCTGAAAGGACCTTGAAGCGAAAGCTAAGAGAAGCTAAAGCACAACTCTCTGTAGAGGACCTAACAGAACTCTTCAAAGAGGAAGAACCCATGGCAGCCGAAAACAACAACCATGCCAACAATGCAAGGAAGGTGCTGGGTGACTTTGCTGCACCTACTCCCGACTTCTATGGGAGAAGCATCTCTATCCCTGCCATTGGAGCAAACAACTTTGAGCTTAAGCCTCAATTAGTTTCTCTAATGCAACAGAATTGCAAGTTCCATGGACTTCCATTGGAAGATCCTCATCAGTTCTTAGCTGAATTCTTGCAAATCTGTGACACTGTCAAGACTAATGGGGTTGACCCTGAGGTCTACAGACTTATGCTATTCCCTTTTGCTGTAAGAGACAGAGCTAGAATATGGTTGGACTTACAACCTAAAGACAGCCTGAACTCTTGGGAAAAGCTAGTCAATGCCTTCTTGGCAAAGTTCTTTCCACCTCAAAAATTGAGTAAGCTAAGAGTGGAAGTCCAAACCTTCAGACAGAAGGAAGGTGAATCCCTCTATGAAGCTTGGGAAAGATACAAACAATTAATCAGAAAATGTCCTTCTGACATGCTTTCTGAATGGGGCATCATAGGTATTTTCTATGATGGTCTCTCTGAACTATCCAAGATGTCTTTGGATAGCTCTGCTGGAGGATCTCTTCATCTGAAGAAGACGCCTACAGAAGCTCAAGAACTAATTGAAATGGTTGCAAATAACCAATTCATGTACACTTCTGAAAGGAATCCTGTGAACAATGGGACAAATCAGAAGAAAGGAGTTCTTGAGATTGATACTCTGAATGCCATATTGGCTCAGAACAAGATATTGACTCAGCAAGTCAATTTGATTTCTCAAAGTCTGTCTGGAATGCAAAATGCACCTGGCAGTACTAAGGATGCTTCATCTGAAGAAGAAGCTTATGATCCTGAGAACCCTTCAATGGAAGAGGTGAATTACCTGGGAGAACCCTATGGAAACACCTATAATTCTTCATGGAGAAATCATCCAAATTTCTCATGGAAGGATCAACAGAGACCTCAACAAGGTTTCAACAATAATAATGGTGGAAGAAACAGGTTTAGCAATGGCAAGCCTTTTCCATCATCTTCTCAGCAACAGACAGAGAATTCTAAGTAGAACCACTCTGACTTAGCAACCATGGTCTCTGATCTGATCAAAACCACTCAAAGTTTCATGAATGAAACAAGGTCCTCCATTAGAAACTTGGAGGCACGAGTGGGACAGCTGAGCAAGAAAGTTACTGAACTCCCTCCTAGTACTCTTCCAAGCAATACAGAAGAAAATCCAAAAGGAGAGTGCAAGGCCATCAACATGGCCGAATTTGGAGAGAAAGGAAAGGAAGTGAACGCCACTGAGGAAGACCTCAATGGGCGTGCACTGACCTCCAATGAGTTCCCTAATGAGGAACCATGGGAATCTGAGGCTCAAAATGAGACCATAGAGATTCCAATGGACTTACTTCTGCCATTCATGAGCTCTGATGAGTATTCTTCCTCTGAAGAGGATGAGTATGTCACTGAAGAGCAAGTTACTAAATACCTTGGAGCAATCATGAAGCTAAATGACAAGTTATTTGGTAATGAGACTTGGGAGAATGAACCTCCTTTGCTCACCAAAGAACTGGATGACTTGTCTAGGCAGAAATTACCTCAAAAGAGACAAGATCCTGGGAAGTTTTCAATACCTTGTACCATAGGCACCTTGACCTTCAAGAAGGCTCTGTGTGACTTAGGGTCAAGTGTAAACCTCATGCCTCTCTCTGTAATGGAGAAGCTAGGGATCTTTGAAGTGCAAGCTGCAAGAATCTCACTAGAGATGGTAGACAATTCAAGAAAACAAGCTTATGGACTTGTAGAGGATGTTCTGGTGAAAATTGAAGACCATTACATCCCTGCTGATTTCATAGTCCTAGAGACTGGGAAGTGCATGGATGAATCCATCATCCTTGGCTGACCCTTCCTAGCCACAGCAAAGGCTGTGATTAATGTTGACAGAGGTGAACTGATCATTCAAGTGAATGAAGAATCCTTTGTGTTTAAGGCTTAAGGATATCCCTCTGTCACCATGGAGAGGAAGCATGAAGAGCTTCTCTCAAAACAGAGTCAAACAGAGCCCCCACAGTCAAACTCTAAGTTTGGTGTTGGGAGGCCACAACCAAACTCTAAGTTTGGTGTCGAACCCCCACATTCAAACTCTAAGTTTGGTGTTGGGAGGTTCCAACATTGCTCTGAGCATTTGTGAGGCTCCATGAGAGCCCTCTGTCAAGCTACTGACATTAAAGAAGCGCTTGTTGGGAGGCAACCCAATGTTATATTTTATCTATTTTCCCTTTGTTATTTTATGTTTTTTTTGTAGGTTGATGATCATGAGAAGTCACAAAAACAATTGAAAAAGCAAAAACAGAATGAAAAATAGGAAGAAAAACAGCACACCCTGGAGGAAGAACCTACTGGCGTTTAAACACCAGTAAGGCTAGCAGATGGGCGTTTAACACCCAGTCTGGCACCATTCTGGGCGTTTAACGCCAGAAAGGGGCACCAGACTGGCGTTAAACGCCAGAAAAGGGCAAGCACTTGGCGTTAAACGCCAGAAATGGGCACCAGCCCGGCGTTTAACGCCAGAATTGGCACAGAACGCAAATTTTCTTGCCACTTGGTGCAGGGATGACTTTTCCTTGACACCTCAGGATCTGTGGACCCCACAGGATCCCCACCAACCCCACCACCATCTTTCTTCTTCACCCATTCACCAATCACCTCAACACCTCTTCCCCAAAAACCCTTCACCTATCAAATCCCATCTTTCTCTTCACCACTCACATCCATCCTTCATAAAACCCCACCTACCTCACCATTCAAATTCAAACCACTTTCCCTCCCAAACCCACCCATAATGGCCGAACCCTACCCCTCCCCTCACCCCTATATAAACCTTTCTTCACTCCTTCATTTTCACACTACTTCTTCCCCCTTTGGCCGAACCACAAAAGCCACCTCCCTCTCCTCTATTTCTTCTTCTTCTACTCTCTTCTTTCTTCTTTTGCTCGAGGACGAGCAAACCTTTTAAGTTTGGTGTGGTAAAAGCATTGCTTTTTGTTTTTCCATAACCATTTATGGCATCCAAGGCCGGAGAAACCTCTAGAAAGAGGAAAGGAAAGGCAAAAGCTTTCACCTCCGAGTCATGGGAGATAGAGAGATTCATCTCAAGGGTGCATCAAGACCACTTCTATGAAGTTGTGGCCATGAAGAAGGTGATCCATGAGGTCCCTTTCAAACTCAAAAAGGGTCAACTTTGATCAAAGGTTGGACCAAGTCCTCACAGACATTTGTGAAGAGGGCGCTCAATGGAAGAGAGATTCAAGAGGAAAGCCGGTTCAACTGAGAAGGCATGACCTCAAGCCCATCACTAAGAAAAGGATGGAGCAAACAAGAGACCCCACTCATCATGAAATCCCTGAGATGCCTCAAGGGATGCACTTTCCTCCACAAGACTATTGGGAGCAAATCAACACCTCCCTAGGAGAATTGAGTTCCAACATGGGACAACTAAGGGTGGAGCACCAAGAACATTCCATCCTCCTCCATGAAATTAGAGAAGATCAAAGAATCATGAGAGAGGAGCAACAAAGGCAAGGAAGAGACATTGAGGAGCTCAAGCACTCCATAAGACCTTCAAAAGGAAGAACAAGCCGCCATCACTAAGGTGGACCCGTTCTTTAATCTCCTTGTTCTTTATTTTTCTGTTTTTCGAAAATTTATGCTTATGTTTGTCCATGCTTGTGTCTTATGATCATTAGTGTCTTAGTGTCTATGCCTTAAAGTTATGAATGTCCTATGAATCCATCACCTTTCTTAAATGAAAACTGTTTTTATTACAAAAGAACAAGAAGTACAGGATTTCGAATTCATCTTTAAAACTAGCTTAATTAGTTTGATGTGGTGACAATACTTTTTGTTTTCTGAATGTATGCTTGAACAGTGCATATGTCTTTTGAATTTGTTGTTCATGAATGTTAAAATTGTTGGCTCTTGAAAGAATGATGAAAAAGGAGACATGTTACTGAGGATCTGAAAAATCATAAAAATGATTCTTGAAGCAAGAAAAGCAGTGAATATAAAAAAAAAGAAGGAGAAAAACAAAAAAAAAAAAGAGAAAGAGAAAAAGAAAGAAAAAAAAAGAAAGAAATAAGTTGTGATCCAAGGCAAAAAGAGTGTGCTTAAGAACCCAGGACACCTCTAATTGGGGACTCTAGCAAAGCTGAGTCACAATCAGAAAAGGTTCACCCAATTATGTGTATGTGGCATGTATGTATCCGGTGGTAATACTGGAAGACAGAGTGCTTTGGGCCACGGCCAAGACTCATAAAGTAGCTGTGTTCAAGAATCATCATACTTAACTAGGAGAATCAATAACACTATCTAGATTCTGAGTTCCTAAAGAAGCCAATCATTCTGAATTTCAAAGGATAAAGTGAGATGCCAAAACTGTTTGGAGGCAAAAAGCTACTAGTCCCGCTCATCTAATTTGGAGCTAAGTTTCATTGATAATTTGGAGTCTATAGTATATTCTCTTCTTTTTATCTTATTTGATTTTCAGTTGCTTGAGGACAAGCAACAATTTAAGTTTGGTGTTGTGATGAGCGGATAATTTATACGCTTTTTGGCATTGTTTTTAGTATGTTTTTAGTATGATCTAGTTAGTTTTTAGTATATTTTTATTAGTTTTTAGTTAAAATTCAATTTTCTGGACTTTACTATGAGTTTGTGTGTTTTTCTGTGATTTCAGGTCCCTCAATTTCTGCCAGAAAATATCTGAAATCACAGAAAAACACACAAACTCATAGCAAAGTCCAGAAATGTAAATTTAGCATAAAAACTAATGAAAACATCCCTAAAAGTAACTATATCCTACTAAAAACTACCTAAAAATAATGCCAAAAAGCGTATAAATTATCCGCTTATCACTAACCTCCTAGGATAAGGTTAGGAGCTCTACTGATTCTTATGGATTAATAATATCCCTATTCTATTTCAATCTATCCTTGATTCCATTCTAAGATGTATCCTCGTTCTTCAACCTATTGAATTGGGAGTGTAACTTGACTGTCATCCCTATTTCACATGGGTTTTTGCGAGTCCTTGATGGGATAGTACTGAATCACAAGCTTTATTATACATCGCTTAGACGGTTAATCCACGACTTCGTTGAGTACTTGGAGACATCAGTGCAGCCAAGGTACGGGGCGATTAGGGCCTTTGTGGTATAGGCTAGAACCATGACGCATCATTCTCTGATCCGGAAGATCCGACCTTGTCTGTCGCGCTTTAAGTAGGATCATCAAGGGAATGGATTGCAGGAGCTTCACCCATTTCAGATTGGATGACCGCTGACCCAGTGTTTGATCTGAAGCAAAGGAGATTAATGACCGCTGACCCGGCGTTAATCATTTACAGCCTACCATGGAATGAATCAATCCGAAGTTGGAGTAGATGGTGAGAAAAATTGATCCAAAAAGAAGAAGAATCTCTGAAGCCTCAACCGTTCTCTCATCCCTAATTTCACATCTATCTAGTAACGTTTTATTTATTTATCTATTTTATGCATTTTTCACAACTATCATCTTTTCTATCCGTCTGACTAAGATCTACAAGATAGCTATTCATACCCTGGGTCGAGCTGTCTGACTCGGGATATTCTATAGACAAAGCGACCGACCTCTTCAGGTCAGGATGACCCGACCTCTTCTCAAAGAGCTCGGCCAAGTCACAGGAAAGCCTAACAAAGGGCCCAAATAGAGGAACACGTCTCAAATCCAAGGGCAGCCCAAGCCTGTAGAGATAAAGGCGGTTCCCTTGAAAGATAAGATGACCTCACTCGAAGATAAGATAAAGATAAGATAAAGATAACTAACTTATCTTATCTAAGAAGGTCATTCTACGCCATTATAAATACACTGGAGCACCCAGGTATAACTCATACTCTGATTCTACTCAATACCTGCTTAATACCCTTGCTAACTTAAGCATCAGAGTCCCTTGCAGGTACCCCCACCCTCCGGGCATGAAGGATCAGCACCATCACCAAGTCGGACGCAACACCCCCAACCAGCACAGAAGATCTCGTCCGAGATCGACCTACAGTTTCAGGTAACCCCTGGAACATTGGCACCGTTGCCGGGGATCCGGAAGTCATCCCATTACCATGGTGGATGATCATGACAACGATCACACCTCAGATCTAGAAGAAAGAATGCCGCATAAAAATGCAGACTCCAGACCAAAAGATACTCCCAAATCAACAATAAGAACTCCCCAAACGAGGGAGCCCTAGATGCATTTCAAGATCGGTTAAAACAACTTGAGGAAGATGCTCTACGTCAACGAGAGGCCGAGAAGGATCTACAAAGAGAAATAAGGCGACGCCGGGAATTAGAGGACAAACTCCTAAAACTTGAAGCCAATGTCAAGACTAAAGCCAGCCGATCCACTCTCGAAGATAGCACCCGCAAGGAGCAAGATCCATTCACCAAGGAGATCATGAAGACAAGAATCCCAAAAGACTTTAAACTCCCAGACATGACCTTGTACGATGACACTATAGATCCCAGCCATCATCTCAGCAACTTCAGGAGCAGAATGTATCTCACCAACACCTCAGATGCAGTTCGTTGCAAAGCCTTTCCAACTACTTTAACAAAAATAGCAATTAGATGGTTCGACAACCTCCCTCATAGATCCATCTCGAGTTTCAACGACATGCCCAAGAAATTCCTGGCCAGATTCTCCATCCAAAAGGACAAAGCTAAACATACGCCGAGCTTATTGGGAATCAGACAAATAGAAAGGGAAACCCTGCGCAACTACATGGAGAGATTCAACAAGACATGCATGGATATACAAAACCTGCCAACAGAAGCTGCTATCATGGGCCTCATTAATGGTCTGCGAGAAGGGCCTTTTAGTCAATCTATATCAAAGAAGTACCCCACGTCTCTGAACGAGGTGCAGGAACGAGCGGAAAAGTACATCAACATGGAAGAAAACTCCCAATTAGGAAAGACCTCAAAGGTCGGGTTCACCTCTCGGGATAAAGACAAAGATTCCAGAAAGAAAGAAGATCGCCATGGAGAGAAAATAAAAAATACCACAATTACACCCTTCTTCGGGTGTCTCTTGTGGTTGTCTACAGAGAGGTTTGCAACACAAAAAAAATACCACCAGCTCGACCACTCAAAGGCAAAAAAGGAGGAGGAAACCGGGCTGAATATTGTGAATACCATCGGATCCGCGGGCACTCCACCAATGAGTGTTTTGACTTAAAAAATGTCATAGAAAAGCTCGTACGAGAAGGAAAGCTAGATCGATACCTGGCCACCCATGATGATGAACAAAAGAAAAGAAGAAGAGCAGAAGATGTCGGACCAACCGTGCGATCATCCCGGACGCCAGAAAGACATGTCCACATGATACACGACGGATTCGCCGGGGGAGGAATCTCCAAATCATCCCGCAAAAGACATCTCAAAGACGTATATCACGTCACAGAAAAGGAGGAAGCACCCGACATCCCGGCGATCACTTTTACCAAGGAAGACGCATCCGGCGTCACGTCAGGGCATGATGATCCCATGGTCATCACTATTATACTGGCAAACGCAAATCTTCACCGCACGTTGATAGACCAGGGGAGCTCTACCGATATCTTATTCAAAACCGCTTTCGACAAACTCGGCTTGGAAGAAAAAGAACTCAGAGCATATCTGGACAGCTTGTTCGGGCTAGGAGATACCCCAGTTCAACTGATGGGATACATCTCGCTCCACACAACTTTTGAAAAAGGAAGTCAGTTAAGAACACTCAAAATAGATTACATCGTCGTCGACGTAAGCTCAGCCTACAATGCTCTAATAGGTCGGGCAACGTTAAATCAGCTCGGCGCAATAGTCTCGAGTCCGCATCTATGCATGAAGTTCTAAACTGCAGGTGGAATAGCCACAGTAAAGGTAGATCAGAAGATAGCGCGCCGTTGTTATAATGAAATTCTAAACCTCAGAGGCAGAGGAGAAGAATTCCACATAATCGAGTTCGGTGGAGTTCGGAGGCGGGAGGAGCTCTGCCCATAACCTGAAGGAGAAATAGAGAAAATCCAGATCGGGAACACCTCGGACAAAACAACCAACATCGGCACACTCCTAAAAGGGGACATAAAAAAATCACTCATACAGTTCCTACGCGACAACGCCGACCTCTTTGCGTGGAAGGCCGCAGACATGCCAGGCATAGATCCCAAACTACTGTGCTACAAGCTAGCAGTCTACCCAGGATCTCGGCCGATACAACAAAGGCGCAGAAAGCTAGGACCAGAACGCTCTCAAGCGGTGGAAGAACAAGTACGAGCTCTACTGGAGGTAGGCTTCATAAGAGAAGTCAAATACCCGCTATGGCTTGCTAATGTCATTCTGGTAAAAATGTCAAATGGAAAGTGGAGAATGTGCACCGACTATACTGATCTCAACAAAGCTTACCCAAAAGATCCTTATCCGCTCCCAAACATCGACGCATTGGTAGATGCCTCCTCCGGATACAAATACCTCTCCTTTATGGATGCATACTCGGGATATAACCAAATCCCAATGTACCCACCCGACCAAGAAAAAATCTCTTTCTTAACCCCAAAGGCAAATTAATGGTACATTGTTATGCCCTTCGGTCTCGAAAACGCGGGAGCCACTTATCAAAGATTAATGAACAAAGTTTTTTGGATCACATCGGAAAGATCATGGAGGTCTACGTAGACGACATGCTAGTGGAGACGCAAAACGAAGAGATGTTATTATCCGACCTGACACAAGTATTCAACACCATAAGACGACACGGCATGCGACTCAATCCCACGAAATGTACCTTCGCAGTAGAAGCTGGTAAATTCTTGGGTTTTATGATCACACAGAGAGGAATTGAGGCAAACCCGGACAAGTGCAGGGCCGTACTCGACATAAAAAGTCCGACTTGTATCAAAGAGGTACAACAACTCAACGGGCAGTTGGCAGCCTTGTCCACATTCCTGGCTGGATCAGCAATAAGATCTCTCCCCTTCTACGCCACTCTAAGGAAGGGAAAGGAGTTTGAATGGATAGTTGAATGCGAGCAAACCTTCCAAGACTTCAAAAAATTTATGGGATGGCCACCTATATTAAGTCGGCCATGGGAAGGAGAACCACTCATCTTGTACCTCGCAGTGGGAAATCGGGCAATAGCCTCAGCATTGGTTCGAGAAGAGAACAGCAGGCAACAACCCATATACTTTATCAGGAAAGCCTTACAAGGATCCGAGCTGAACTACCAGAAAATAGAAAAGTTCGCTTACGCTCTGATAATGACATCTCGACGACTTCGCCCATATTTTCAATCTCACACCATTAAAGTTCGGAGCAACCAGCCCATAAAAGGAATCTTACAGAAAACAGACTTGGCAGGCAGAATCTTGTAATGGGCAGTCGAGTTGTCCGAATTCGACCTTCAATACGAAGCTCGGACGGCCATCAAATCTCAATATCTGGCTGACTTTATTGCGGAATTTACGGACACACCGGAAATCCTCGCAGAATGGAATCTATATGTGGATGGCTCCTCAAATAAAACGGGAAGTGGCGCAGGCGTAATAGTTGAAAGCGACCAGGGGACCCAAATCGAACTCTCCCTTAAATTCGGGTTCCCTGCCTCAAACAATCAAGCGGAATATGAGGCACTACTAGCTGGTTTGAAGCTGGCTAAGGAGGTTGGAGCTCAAAAACTTATCATCTTCAGCGACTCACAGGTAGTCACTTCACAAATAACAGGAAGCTACCAAGCCAAAGATCCCACTATGAAAAAGTATTTGGACAAAACCAGGGAACAGCTCGGACAACTCGGAGAGTATGAGATTCGACACATACCCCGAGAACAGAATGCCCGGGCCAATGCACTCTCAAAACTAGCCAGCACCAAACCAGGAGGCAACAATAGAAGCCTTATCCAAGAAATTCTACAGAATCCATCAATCTCAGAAGAAGAAAATGTCCTAGCCATAACAGGTCGCGATCAGGGATGGATGACCCCCATAATTAATTACCTCACAACAGAAGCCCTCCCTACAGATGAGAAAGAGGCAAAGAGGTTAAAACGTGAAGCACAATACTACACCATAAAAAATAATACTTTATACAAAAGAGGGATTTCAGCACCATTGCTAAAATGCGTGCTGACTTCCAACACTAAGGATGTCCTAGAAGAAGTACACAGTGGCATTTGTGGCAATCACCTCGGAGCGCAGGCACTCGCCAAAAGCGTACTTCGGACAGGTTTTTATTGGCCAACTCTACAAAAAGAAGCCACAGAATTTGTGAGGACATGTTCGTCATGCCAAAAACATGCCAACTTTCACAACGCCCCGCCAGAAGAACTCATCAGTGTAACCTCACCTTGGCCATTCGCAAAATAGGGACTCGATCTTCTCGAACCTTTTTCTCAAGGATCGGGACAAGTCAAATTCCTCATAGTAGGAATAAACTACTTCACAAAATGGATCGAGGCAAAATCCCTAGCCAATGCCACAGCTCAAAGAAGTCGGAAGTTTCTATACAGAAACATCGTCACAAGGTTCGGAGTTCCATACTCCATCACTACAGACAATGGTACCCAGTTCACAGACGCAGGTTTCAGAAAACTAGCGGCCGACTTGAATATAAAACAACAATTCACCTCTGTCGAGCACTCCCAAGCCAATGGGCAAGCCGTAGCTGCTAATAAAGTTATACTAGCAGGGTTAAAACGAAGATTACAGGATGCAAAGGGAGCCTAGGCTGAAGAGCTCCCGTAAGTCCTATGGGCATATCGAACGACTCCACATTCCATGACAAAGGAGTTACCTTTCCGATTAGCCTACGGAATGGAGGCAATGATCCCAGTGGATGTCGAAGAAGGATCACCCAGAGTAATCCATTTTAGCGAAAAAGCCAATTCCTAACTTCAAAGGGAAGAGCTCGACTTACTTCCAGATATCCGAGAAAAAGCTCGGATAAGGGAAGAGGCGCTGAAACGACGAATGGCCTCCAGATACAACCGAAAAGTAATACAGCGGGCCTTTGCTGAAAACGACCTCATCCTAATCCGAAACGATATAGGAACAACTCGACCTGGAGAAGGAAAGCTGGCAGCAAACTGGAAAGGACCCTTCCGAGTCATAGAAGTACTGGGAAAGGGTTACTATAGGCTTTCTGAACTCGACGGGCGAGAGCTTCCTAGATCATGACACGCCTGCAACCTAAGAAGGTACTATAGCTAGGGATGATAAAAGATATTCGACAAGGCACACTCTTTTTCCTGAAAAAGGTTTTTTAACGAGAAGCCCCGCCAAGACCTACAAATCACCCGACTTAGGAAATTAACTCCTCATGTATATTTGCATTTTCTTTTAATAAAATTTGTTCAGATTCTCTACAAACGCTCAAGTCGTATTATTCTAAAAACATTCATCGCCCGATTGTAAAGCTACAGATCGACAGAAAGTGAAAACCGAATTCACTACGCGATCACGATAAAAACGAGGGCTAAAAACCCAAATTTTACAAAATCGGCAAAGATGAAAACAGAATAATGCAAGAAGTTATAGAAATTGATCCATAGAAAGGACCTGACGAGGTCCTAATAAAATGGATTGCTATAAAATAACTTAAAGACTGGCCAGCACAAAAAGTCGGACCAGCCACAACAACCCAAGTTATAAGTAAAGCCCTGGAAAGAGGTCTGACCAACCCTATAAAAGAGGATTACTATAACTTCGAAGAGCCCGACATGACGAAGTCGGACTCCTACAAAAAGTTACAAAAGATAATCCCTGAAAGAGACCTAAAACAAGGTCCAAGAAAGAGGATAATCAAGTAACTCGACAAGGCCCGACGTGACAAAGTCAGCCCGGAAAGAAAAAGTTACAAAAGATAATCCCTGAAAGAGACCTAAAACAAGGTCCAAGAAAAAGGATTATCAAGTAACTCGACAGGGCCCGACGTGACAAAGTCGGCCCGGAAAGATAAAGTTACAAAAAGATAAATCCCTGAAAGAGACCTGAACAAGGTCCAAGAAAGAGGATTATCAAGTAACTCGACAAAGCCTGACATGATGAAGTCGGCCCAAAAAGATGTAAAGCTACAAAAGGTAATCCCCAAAAGAAACCTGAACAAGGTCCAAGGAAGAGGATTACCAAGAAAACTCGACAGGGCCCGACCTGACGAAGTCGGCCCAGAAAGATAAGTTACAAAGATAATCCCTGAAAGAGACCTGAACAAGGTCCAAGAAAGAGGATCATCAAGTAACTCAACGGGGCCCGACGTGACGAAATCGGCCCAGAAAGACATAAAGCTACAAAAGGTAATCCCCGAAAGAGACCTAAACAAGGTCTAAGAAAGAGGATTACCAAGCAAACTCAACAGGACACGACATGATGAAGTCAGGCCCAGGACACAGAAATTACCAAAATAGTCCCTAAAAGAGATCTAAACGAGGTCCAAAAAGGAGGATTACAAACAAAACCAAGCCAAATAACCAAGCTGATCATGTCCCAGACTACAAAGGTACCAAGATGAGTGCAAGCAGACATGATATAAAAACTACTAAGTTATGATAATAGCAAGCTCCAGAGGCCATCAAGATCAGCCTCGGAAGCTCGAAAACTACTTTGTTTTTCAAAATAAAGTTGCTAAACAAGCAACCAAAAAAGTATCAGCAGTCACCAAAACACCAGTTACAAGATAAAGAGTTCAAAAGCCCACAAGCCGGGCTATCTACATTAAAAAAGGAGAAAACTCAGACAACATCAGAAGACTTCTCAGCAGCATCAACTCGAGGTGAAGGAGGACGAGTCTGAAGAGGCACCGCATCTACCGTCCCATCATCTCGGTTCAAGACTTGGCAATCCGGTTCCCCTTCTGGACGATTGATCCCAGCAGTAGAAGTCGGAGAAGTCGGCACAGCAGAAGGCTTGGTAGCAGGCAGTGAAGGACGATCATCATCGTCATCATTGGGATTGTCAGGGACAATCTTACCATCCTTAACAACATTGTCCAGGATAATAAGGGAAAGGTCGAGATCTGGCGCAAGAACTTGAAATTGCTCTTTCAGATTCTCATAAGCCGCAGTAACACTACCTACAAGATGACCTTGAAGTTCGGTGAAATCAGCCTGAGCAGATTCCAACCTACTCCTGAGCTCCATCATCTCTCTATAAGTAGTAACATAGCTATCCTTATGTTTTAGCGCCGTATCCTCGGCCAGTTGCGCGGCAGCCACCAGACCAACAGCCCGGGCCTTTTCCCCCTTCAGCTCCTTCTCCAGCTCGGCTACTTTCACCTCGAGCTCCTCCTTCAAACCCTTAATTCGGTCAAACTCTTATTTTTCCTCCTCCATAAAAGCCTTGGTAGCATGGATAGGAAGATCTTGAGCAGTTCGGTATAAAGCCGCTCCCATGTGTGCCAGTGTAATACCACTCCGAGAAATAAAATCCAAATGACGAAGAATGGATACATCGTCGGTAGGCATGACACCATAGGGAGCAATCTGTTGATCTACAAACCCAACAGCATCAAAGTCAGGAGCACCAAGATTAAACGGCTTGACAGTCCGAGGTCTTTTTGGAAGAGGAGCGGCAGAAGGATCAATCAAACGAACTCGAGGAGTGGGGATAACCTTCCTCGGCCCAAGAGATCTTGTAACCAAAGGCTTAGACGAAACCTGAGAAGTTCCCTCCCCGACCGCCTTGGCCGAAGCATTCTGAGCCGCAGTAGCCTTCCTTGCCCTCTTAAAGGCCTTCATGGACTCATTGTTCTTAATCATCTCTGCAAACAAACATCACAAACAGGAAGCCAAGCTACGAGTCAGAAAAAGATCTCACAAGAGACAAACACAACAAGCAAACCAATAGAAAAAATTGACCACTACCCAGCTCAGCTCGGAGGAGAGAGGGGTTAGCTAAAAAATTCTTTGTGTCAAGTTGAGGAGGCTCCCCCCAGTTTTCTTCCAGCACAGTCACAAAAGCTTGTTCAACCTCATCTAACATCTCCCACGAGTATCTCGATACCACTACATTCTTTTGCCACTCTAAAGGAAAGGTGGTCTCATCATTCTCATCTAGAAAAAAGGGCCGAGCTCCTTCAACAGCTCGAACCCTAAAAAAGTAATTTTTGAAATCACGAAAAGACTCATCAAACATAGAGAAAACCTTTTTCCCTTGTGAATCTCGGAAAGAAACCCAAGCGGCTTTCTACTTCACTACACCAGGATTTGTCAAAACTAAGAGATAAAAGAAGAGATTCCGAAGCAGGGATGCCAAATTCACGACACAGTAGCTGAAATATTTTTATAAAACCCCAGGAATTAGGGTGAAGTTGGGATGGAGCTACATTATAGGACCATAACAGGTTGGTTTCAAAAGGGGTATGGTGCACGAAATTGTGATCATCAATGGCGCCATCAACATGGTACGCTCAATTGCAATTTCAAAAGGGATATAACCTCATGAACTTCTACTTCCTCTCCAATCATGATGCTATGAATCATGATAGCCCGGTCTATAGTAGCTTCAGACCGGTTGCTAGTGGGAATGATTGAGCGTTGGATAAACTCCAACCATCCCCTAGCCACGGGCTTGAGGTCATGCCTTCTCAATTGAACTGGCTTCCCTCTTGAATATCTCTTCCATTGAGTGCCCTCTTCACAAATGTCTATGAGGACTTGGTCCAACCTTTGATCAAAGTTGACCCTTCTAGTATAGGGGTGTTCATCTCCTTGCATCATGGGCAAGTTGAAGGCCAACCTTACATTTTCCGGACTAAAATTTAAGCATTTCCCCCGAACCATTGTAAGCCAATTCTTTGGGTCCGGGTTCACACTTTGATCATGGTTCTTGGTGATCCATGCGTTGGCATAGAACTCTTGAACCATTAAGATTCCGACTTGTTGAATGGGGTTGGTAAGAACTTCCCAACCTCTTCTTCAGATCTCATGTTGGATCTCTGGATATTCACTCTTTTTGAGTTTGAAAGGGACCTCGAGGATCACCTTCTTCATGGCCACAACTTCATAGAAGTGGTCTTGATGCACCCTTGAGATGAATCTCTCCATCTCCCATGACTTGGAGGTGGAAGCTTTTGCCTTCCCTTTCCTCTTTCTAGAGGTTTCTCCGGCCTTAGGTGCCATAAATGGTTATGGAAAAACAAAAAGCAACGCTTTTACCATACCAAACTTAAAAGGTTTGCTCGTTCTCGAGCAAAAGAAGAAGAAAATGGAGGAGATTGAGGGGGCTTTGTGGTTCGGCCAAGGGGGAGAAGTAGTGTTTAGGTTGTGTGAAAATGAAGGAGTGAAGAAGGGTTTATATAGGGGTGGAGAGAAGGGTAGGGTTCGGCCATTATGGGTGGGTTTGGGAGGGAAAGTGGTTTGAATTTGGATGGTGGGATAGGTGGAGTTTTATGAAGGATGGATGTGAGTGGTGAAGAGAATGGTGGGATTTGATAGGTGATTTTTTTTTTTTTGGGAAGAGGTATTGAGGTGATTGGTGAATGGGCGAAGAAGAGAGAGAGTGGTAGGGTAGGTAGGGATCCTGTGGGGTCCACAGATCTTGAGGTGTCAAGGATAGCTCATCCCTGCACCAAGTGGCATGTAAAACGCCCTTTTTGCCAATGCTGGCGTTAAACGCCAGGCTGCTGCCCTTTTCTGGCGTTAAACGCCAGTTTGGTGCCCCTTTCTGGCGTTAAACGCCAGTCTGGTGCCCCTTTCTGGCGTTAAATGCCTAGAATGGTGCCAGACTGGGCGTTAAACGCCCATCTGCTGCCCTTACTGGCATTTAAACGCCAGCAAGCTTTTCGTCCAGGGTGTGCTATTTTTCTTTTTGTTTTTCATTCTATTTTTGCTTTTTCAAATATTTTTGTGACTTCACATGATCATCAACCTATAGAAAACATAAAATAACAATGGAAAATAGATAAATATAACATTGGGTTGCCTCCCAACAAGCGCTTTTTTAACGTCAGTAGCTTGACAGAGGGCCCTCATGGATCCTCACAGATGTTCAGAGTAATATTGGAACCTCCCAACACCAAACATAGAGTTTGAATGTGGGGGTTCAACACCAAACTTAGAATTTGGTTGTGGCCTCCCAACACCAAACTTAGAATTTGACTGTGGAGGCTCTGTTTGACTCTGTTTTGAGAGAAGCTCTTCATGCTTCCTCTCCATGGTTATAGATGGATATCCTTGAGCCTTAAACACAAAGGATTATTCATTCACTTGAATGATCAATTCTCCTCTGTCAACATCAATCACAACCTTTGCTGTGGCTAGGAAGGGTCTGCCAAGGATGATGGATTCATCCATGCACTTCCCAGTCTCTAGGATTATGAAATCAGCAGGGATGTAATGGTCTTTAACCTTTACCAGAACATCCTCTACAAGTCCATAAGCTTGTTTTCTTGAATTATCTGCCATCTCTATTGAGATTCTTGCAGCTTGTACCTCAAAGATCCCTAGCTTCTCCATTACAGAGAGAGGCATGAGGTTTATGCTTGACCCTAGGTCACACAGAGCCTTCTCGAAGGTCATGGTGCCTAATGTACAACGTATTGAGAACTTCCCAGGGTTCTATCTCTTATGAGGTAATCTCTGCCTAGTCAAGTCATCCAGTTCTTTGGTGAGCAAAGGGGGTTCGTCCTCCCAAGTCTCATTACCAAATAACTTGTCATTTAGCTTCATGATTGCTCCAAGGTACCTAGCAACTTGATCTTCAGTGACATCTTTGTCCTCTTCAGAGGAAGAATACTCATCAGAGCTCATGAATGGCAGAAGTAAATCTAATGAAATCTCTATGGTCTCAGTGTGAGCCTTAGATTCCCACGGTTCCTCATTAGGGAACTCATTGGAGGCCAGTGGACGTCCATTGAGGTCTTCCTCAGTGGCGATCACTGCCTCTTCCTCCTCTCCAAATTTGGCCATGTTGATGGCCTTACACTCTCCTTTTGGATTCTCTTCTGTATTGCTTGGAAGAGTACTAGGATGGAGTTCAGTAACTTTCTTACTCAGCTGACCCACTTGTGCTTCCAAGCTTCTAATGGAGGACCTTATTTCAGTCATGAAACTTTGAGTGGTTTTGATTAGATCAGAGACCATGGTTGCTAAGTCAGAGTGGCTATGCTTAGAATTCTCTGTCTGTTGCTGAGAAGATGATGGAAAAGGCTTGCCATTACTAACCTGTTTCTTCCACCATTATTGTTGTTGAAACCTTGTTGAGGTCTCTGTTGATCCTTCCATGAGAGATTTGGATGATTTCTCCATGAAGGATTATAGGTGCTTCCATAGGGTTCTTCCATGTAATTCACCTCTTCCATTGATGGGTTCTCAGGATCATAAGCTTCTTCTTCAGATGAAGCGTCCTTAGTACTGCCTGGTGCAGCTTGCATTCCAGACAGACTTTGAGAAATCATATTGACTTGCTGAGTCAATATTTTGTTCTGAGCCAATATGGCATTCAGAGTATCAATCTCAAGAACTTCTTTCTTCTGATTCGTCCCATTGTTCACAGGATTCCTTTCAGAAGTGTACATGAATTGGTTATTTGCAACCATTTCAATGAGTTATTGAGCTTCTGTAGGCGTCTTCTTTAGATGAAGAGATCCTCCAGCAGAGCTGTCCAATGACATCTTGGACAATTCAGACAGACCATCATAGAAGATACCTATGATGCTCCATTCATAAAGCATGTCATAAGGACACTTTCTAATCAATTGTTTGTATCTTTCCCAAGCTTCATAGAGGGATTCACCTTCCTTCTCTCTGAAGGTTTGGACTTCTACTCTAAGCTTACTTAATTTTTGAGATGGAAAGAACTTTGCCAAGAAGGCATTGACTAGCTTTTCCCAAGAGTTCAGGCTTTCTTTAGGTTGTGAGTCCAACCATATCCTAGCTTTGTCTCTTACAGCAAAAGGGAATAGCATAAGTCTGTAGACCTCAGGGTCAACCCCATTGGTCTTGACAGTGTCACAGATTTGTAAGAATTCAGCTAAAAACTGATGTGGATCTTCCAATGGAAGTCCATGGAACTTGCAATTCTGTTGCATTAGAGAAACTAATTGAGGCTTAAGCTCAAAGTTGTTTGCTCCAATGGCAGGGATAGAGATGCTTCTCCCATAGAAGTCGGGAGTAGGTGCAGTAAAGTCACCCAGCACCTTCCTTGCATTGTTGGCATTGTTGTTGTTTTCGGCTGCCATGTCTTCTTCTTGTTTGAAGATTTCTGTTAGGTCCTCTACAGAGAGTAGTGCTTTAGCTTCTCTTAGCTTTCGCTTCAAGGTCCTTTCAGGTTCAGGGTCAGCCTCAACAAGAATGCTTTTGTCTTTGCTCCTGCTCATATGAAAGAGAAGAGAACAAGAAAATATGGAATCCTCTATGTCACAGTATAGAGATTCCTTGAGATGTCAGAGGAAAAGAAGAATAGAAGGAGGAGGTAGAAGAAGAAGAATTCGAACTTATCAAGAGAGATAGAGTTCGAATTGTTGATAGTGGAGGAGTGTTAGTCCTTAAATAGAAGGATGTGAGAAGAGGGGAAGAATTTTCGAAAATAAATTAAAAGATTTTGAAGAAATTTTGAAAAATTGAAGAATTATTTTCAAAAATTAAAGTTGGGAAAGAAATAAAGTGATTTTTGAAAAAGATTGAAAATTATTTGGAAAAAGATGTGATTAAGAAGATATGATTGAAGAGTTATGATTTTAAAAAGATATGATTGAAAAGATATGATTGAGAAATAATTTAAAAAGATTTGATTTTTAAAATTAATGACTTGGCTAACAAGAAATTTAAAGGATATGATTCAAACATTAAACCTTTCTTAACAGAAAAGGCAACATACTTGAAATGTTGAATCAAATCATTAATTGTAGGCAAGTATTTTTGAGAATGGAAAGAAATTGATTTTGAAAATATATGATTGAAAAGATATGGTTTAAAAAAGATTTGATTTTGAAAAATTATGAAAACTTAAAAAAAAATTGAATTAAAAACAAAATCTTCCCTTTTGTATCATCCTGGCGTTAAAAGCCCAGAATGGCATCCATTCTGGCGTTTAACGCCCAAAATGCTACCCTTTTGGGCATTAAACGGCCAGCCAGGTACCCTGGCTGGCGTTTAAACGCCAGTTTTCCTTCTTCACTGGGCGTTTTGAACGCCCAGCTTTTTTTGTGTAATTCCTCTGCTGCATGTTCTGAATCTTCAATTCTCTGTATTATTAACTTGAAAAGACACAAATTAAAAAAAATTTTGAATTTTTAATGATGAGGCATAATCAAAATGCAACTAAAATCAAATAAACAATGCATGCAAGACACCAAACTTAGAAGTTTGTATACTATTGACACTAACAAATTGAGAATGAATATGAGAAACAACAAAACACTCAAGACAAGAGAATTTAAAGATCAGAGCAAGGAAATCATCAAGAACAACTTGAAGATCAATGAAGAACATAATGCATGTAATTTTCAAAAATTAGAAGAATAAAGACATGCAATTGACACCAAACATAAAATTAGACACTAGACTCAAACAAGAAACATAAAAATATTTTTGATTTAAAGATTTTATAAATTTTTTGTGCTTTTTCGAAAATTGAGTGGAAAAGAAAAACAAGGGTTCAAAATTCTTAATGAGAATTCCAGGAATCATTGCAATGCTAGTCTAAGACTCCAGTCCAGGAATTAGACATGGCTTCACAGCCAGCCAAGCTTTCAGTGAAAGCTCCGGTCCAAAACACTAGACATGGCCAATGGCTAGCCAAGCTTCAGCAGATCATTGCTCACAACAGCAAAATTGATAGAAATCAACAAGCTCTTGTGATGATAAGTTGAAATTAAACCTCGGTCCAAAAGATTAGACATGGCTTCACGCCAGCCATACTTCAACAAATCATCATGAAACTCTAGAATCCATTCTTAAAAACTCTGAAGAATAAAATAGAAATATTTTTTTGTATTTTTGAAAAGTAAAAAGCTTAAACATAAAATAAAATTACCTAATCTAAGCAACAAGATGAACCGTCAGTTGTCCAAACTCGAACAATCCCCGGCAACGGCGCCAAAAACTTGGTGCACGAAATTGTGATCATCAATGGCGCCATCAACATGGTACGCTCAATTGCAATCTCAACTCTTTATCACAACTTCGCATAACTAACTAGCAAGTGCACTGGGTCGTCCAAGTAATAAACCTTACGCGAGTAAGGGTCGATCCCACGGAGATTGTTGGTATGAAGCAAGCTATGGTCATCTTGTAATCTCAGTCAGGCGAATTCAAATGGTTATGGAGGATTAATGATTAAAAGATAAATAAAACATAAAATAAAAAGATAGAGATACTTATGTAATTCATTGGTGAGAATTTCAGATAAGCGTATGGAGATGCTTTGTCCCTTCCGTCTCTCTGCTTTCCTACTGTCTTCAACCAATCCTTCTTACTCCTTTCCATGGCAAGCTGTATGTTGGGCATCACCGTTGTCAATGGCTACAGTCCCGTCCTCTCAGTGAAAATGTTCAACGCGCTCTATCACAGCACGGCTATTCATCTGTCGGTTCTCGATCATGTCGGAATAGAATCCAATGATTCTTTTGCATCTGTCACTAACGCCCCACAATCGCGAGTTTGAAGCTCGTCACAGTCATTCAATCCCTGAATCCTACTCAGAATACCATAGACAAGGTTTAGACCTTCCGGATTCTCAAGAATGGCCGCCAATGGATTCTAGCTTATACCACGAAGATTCTGATTAAGGAATCCAAGATATATCCACTCAATCTAAGGTAGAACGGAGGTGGTTGTCAGGCACACGTTCATAGGTGAGAATGATGATGAGTGTCACCGATCATCACATTCATCAAGTTGAGGAACAAGTGATATCTTAGAACAAGAATAAGCTGAATTGAATAGAAGAACAATAGTAATTGCATTAATACTCGAGGTACAGCAGAGCTCCACACCTTAATCTATGGTGTGTAGAAACTCTGCCGTTGAAAATACATAAGAACAAGGTCTAGGCATGGCCGAATGGCCAGCCTCCCAAAGAAGGTTCAATCATAAAAACATGATCAAAAGATGATCTGAAGATTGAAAGATCCTCCTAATACAATAGCAAAAGGTCCTATTTATAGAGAACTAGTAGCCTAGGGTTTACAAAAATGAGTAAATGACGTAAAAATCCACTTCCGGGCCCACTTGGTGTGTGCTTGGGCTGAGCATTGATGCTTTCATGTGTAGAGACTTTTCTTGGAGTTAAACGCCAGCTTTTGTGCCAGTTTGGGCGTTTAACTCCCACTTTTGTGCCAGTTCCGGCGTTTAACACCGGGAATTCTGAAGCTGACTTGGAACGCCTGTTTGGGCCATCAAATCTCGGGCAAAGTATGAACTATTATATATTGCTGGAAATCCCTGGATGTCTACTTTCCAACGCAATTAAGAGCGCGCCAATTGGGCTTATGTAGCTCCAGAAAATCTACTTCGAGTACAAGGAGGTCAGAATCCAACAGCATCTGCAGCCCTTTTCAGCCTCTGAATCAGATTTTTGCTTAGGTCCCTCAATTTCAGCCAGAAAATACCTGAAATCAGAGAAAAACACACAAACTCATAGTAAAGTCCAGAAAAGTGAATTTTAAATAAAAACTAACTAAAACATACTAAAAGCATACTAAAAACAATGCTAAAAAGCGTATAAATTATCCGCTCATCAGGGTAAAAGGAAGAGTAATATTCATTTGACTAAAAAAGAAGTCATATGCATAGAAAAAGGGGCGCTCTCCAGCAATCCGGGTAGAAAAGCAAACCCTTTCATCAGAAGTCGGAGATACGAGCTCATAATTCTTCTCGTCACTACTGTTGCTACAAATACTATGAAATTGCCAAAGTTGCTGACAAAACTCGGAGTCAACCAACGAGACGCATAAGAGGACCACAGAATCCACCCAATCGGCCATGCCCTCAGGGACCTGGGAAGACGTCTCAACAATATTTTTGCGAGAAGACATGGTTAACAAGTCCTACAAGAAGAAAAGAAGACTGGATTACTCAAAAAACACCTTGAAACACTAATTGAACAACTCGGGCATAAACGGAGGCAACTCACAAAACTAAAGCATATAAGTGTCAAAGAAACCAGGTAAAAGCAACAAAAGGAAACCCCAGGACCCAATCCAAAAGGTTCCAGGGGCATCCTTTGGAGGCAGAAAAAAGATTCAGGAAAGCCTACAAGCCTACATCTTTACACGTCCCAACAAAAAGCAAATAAAGTCATCAAAATAAGCGTTGATAGAAATTACAACTTCAGTCCACCCAACAGTAAGAACATGCCAAACGGAAAAATATATAAAGGCGCAATCTTTTCTTCAAAAATCAAATGAATTAGGCAACAACATGCAAAAGCCTTAGGAAGCTTCAACTGCCAAGGGAACATCAGAGAAGAAAAAGCCAGAAATCACAGCAACAAAAAATACAGAAAAGTAAAAAGGTTCAAACTTTCCCAAATATACACTCAAACAAAAACCCTACTGTACCAGGAAGTAGAACAATGCAAGCAAAAAAGAGAAGATGAACCAACCTGAAAAAAGAGAAGCGCGCGGAGAGCGAAGACGAAGAGATCAGGAGTTGCCGTCGAAAGAAAAAAGAGCACCCACGATCGCCAAACAATGTCACAAAGAAAAACGCGAAAGGGCAGATGATGAGCGGATAATTTGTACGCTTTTTGGCATTGTTTTTAGTATGTTTTTAGTAGTTTGAGTTGAGTTTTTAGTATATTTCTATTAGTTTTTAGTTAAAATTCACTTTTCTGGACTTTACTATGAGTTTGTGTGTTTTTCTGTGATTTCAGATATTTTCTGGCTGAAATTGAGGGATCTAAGCAAAAATCTGATTCAGAGACTGAAAAGGACTGCAGATGCTGTTGGATTCTGACCTCCCTGCACTCGAAGTGGATTTTCTGGAGCTACAGAAGCCCAATTGGCGCGCTCTTAACGGCGTTGGAAAGTAGACATCCTGGGCTTTTCAGCAATGCATGATAGTCCATACTTTGCCCAAGATTTGATGGCCCAAACCGGCGTTCAAAGTCACCCTCAGAATTCCCAGCGTTAAACGCCGGAACTGGCACTAAAATGGGAGTTAAACGCCCAAACTGGCACAAAAGCTGGCGTTTAACTCCAAGAAGAGTCTCTACACGAAAAATGCTTCATTGCTCAGCCCAAGCACACAACAAGTGGGCCCGGAAGTGGATTTTTATGTCATTTACTCATCTCTGTACACCCTAGGCTACTAGTTCTCTATATATAGGACCTTTTACTATTGTATTTTAATCATCTGATCTTTAATCTTCTGATCTTTAGAATCTCTTGTTCTTTAGATCTTTTGATCACTTTGGGAGGCTGGCCATTCGGCCATGCCTAGACCTTGTTCTTATGTATTTTCAACGGTGGAGTTTCTACACACCATAGATTAAGGTGTGGAGCTCTGCTGTACCTCGAGTATTAATGCAATTACTATTGTTCTTCTATTCAATTCCGCTTGTTCTTTGTCCAAGATATCACTTGTTCTTCAACTTGATGAATGTGATGATCCGTGACACTCATCATCATTCTCACTCATGAACAAAGTGACTGACAACCACTCCTGTTCTACAAGCATACGAGGCTCTAGTGTTTATCTCTTGGATTCCTGATACACGATGCATGGTTGATCGCCTGACAACCGAGTGCTCGCCTGACAAACGAGCCAGCCATTCCGTGAGATCAGAGTCTTCGTGGTATAGGCAAGAACTGATGGCGGCATTCAAGAGAATCCGGAAGGTCTAACCTTGTCTGTGGTATTCTGAGTAGGATTCAATGATTGAATGACTGTGACGTGCTTCAAACTCCTGAAGGCGGGGCGTTAGTGACAGACGCAAAAGAATCACTGGATTCTATTCCAGCCTGATTGAGAACCGACAGATGGATAGCCGTGCCGTGACAGGGTGCGTTGAACATTTCCAATGAGAGGATGGGAGGTAGCCATTGACAACGGTGAAACCCTTGCATAAGCTTGCCATGGAAAGGAGTAAGAACGATTGGATGAAGACAGTAGGAAAGCAGAGAGATAGAAGGGAAAGCATCTTCATACGCTTATCTGAAGCTCTCACCAATGATATACATAAGTATCTCTATCTTTATCTTTATGTTTTATTCATCATCTATACCCATTTGAGTCTGCCTGACTGAGATTTACAAGGTGACCATAGCTTGCTTCATACCAACAATCTCCGTGGGATCGACCCTTACTCGCGTAAGGTTTATTACTTGGACGACCCAGTGCACTTGCTGGTTAGTTGTGCAAAGTTGTGTAGTGATCACAATTTCGCGCACCAAGTTTTTGGCGCCGTTGCCGGGGATTGTTTTGAGTATGGACAACTGACGGTTCATCTTGTTGCTTAGATTAGGTATTTTTCTTCAGAGTTCTTGAGAATAAATTCTAGTATTTCATGATGATCTATTGAAGTCTGGCTGGTTGAGAAGCCATGTCTAATCTTATTGGACCAAGGTTTCAACTTATCATCACAAGAGCTTGTTGATTTCTATCAATCTTGCTATTGGAGCAATGATCTGCTAAGGCTTGGCTGGCCATTGGCCATGTCTAGTGTTTTGGACCGAAGCTTTCTTTGAAAGCTTGGCTGGCTATGAAGCCATGTCTAATTCCTGGACCGGAGTCTTAGACTAACATTGCAATGATTCCTGGAATCCAAATTGAGAATTCTGAACTTTTATTTTCTAGTTTCATATAATTTTCGAAAAAGCACAAAAAAATTTATAAAAATCATAAAAACCAAAAATATTTTATGTTTCTTGTTTGAAGTCTAGTGTCTTATTTTAAGTTTGGTGTCTTGCATGCCTTGTTTATTTGATCTTGGTTCTATTTTCAAGTCAATAGTACAGGGAACTGAAGATTCAGAACATGCAGCAGAGGAATTACACAGAAAAAGCTGGGCGTTCAAAACGCCCAGTGAAGAAGGACAGACTGGCGTTTAAACGCCAGCCAGGGTACCTGGTTGGGCGTTTAACGCCCAAAAAGGTAGCGCATTGGGCGTTAAACGCCAGAATGTGCACCATTCTGGGCGTTTAACGCCAGGATGGCACAAGGGGGAGGATTTTGTTTTCAAAATCAATTTTTTTTCAAATTTTCAAAGTTTTTCAAAATCAAATCTTTTTCAAATCATATCTTTTCAATCAAATGTTTTCAAAATTAATTTCTTTCCTTTTACTTACTAACAACTAATGATTTGATTGAACATTTTAAGTATGTTGCCTTTTCTGTTGAGAAAGGTTTAATGTTTGAATCATATCTTTTCTTGTTAGGCAAGTCATTAATTTTTAAAATCAAATATTTTTAAAATTGTTTTCAAATCATATCTTTTCAATCATATCTTTAAAAGCATAATTTTTTATCATATCTTTTTAATCACATCTTTTTCAAAACAATTTTTAATCATATCTTTTTTATTTCTAATTTCAAAATCTTTTTCAAAAATTACTTGATTTCTTTTCCACTCTTGATTTTCGAAAATCATTTAGAGTTTCTCAAAAATGTTTTCAAAATATTTCACTTGATTTTCGAAAATTTCTTCCTCTCTTCCCACATCCTTCTATTTATGGAGTACCACTCCTTCTCAATGCACAATTCGAACTATATCTAATTAAGTTCGAATTCTCTACTTCTTCCATTTTTCTGTTCCTCTGACACCTCAAGGAATCTCTATACTGTGACATAGAGGATTCCACACTTTCTTGTTCTCTTCTCTTTCATATGAGCAGGAACAAAGACAAAGGCATTCTTGTTGAAGCTGACCCTGAACCTGAAAGGACCTTGAAGCGAAAGCTAAGAGAAGCTAAGGCACAACTCTCTGTAAAGGACCTGACAGAAATCTTCAAAGAAGAAGAAACCATGGCAGCCGAAAACAACAACAACAACAATGCAAGGAAGGTGCTGGGTGACTTTACTGCACCTACTCCCGACTTCTATGGGAGAAGCATCTCTATCCCTGCCATTGGAGCAAACAACTTTGAGCTTAAGCCTCAATTAGTTTCTCTAATGCAACAGAATTGCAAGTTCCATGGACTTCCATTGGAAGATCCTCATCAGTTCTTAGCTGAATTCTTGCAAATCTGTGACATTGTCAAGACTAATGGGGTTGACCCTGAGGTCTACAGACTTATGCTATTCCCTTTTGCTGTAAGAGACAGAGCTAGGACATGGTTGGACTCACAACCTAAAGAAAGCCTGGACTCTTGGGAAAAGCTAGTCAATGCCTTCTTGGTAAAGTTCTTTCCACCTCAAAAATTGAGTAAGCTTAGAGTGGAAGTCCAAACCTTCAGACAGAAGGATGGAGAATCCCTCTATGAAGCTTGGGAAAGATACAGACAATTAATCAGAAAATGTCCATTTGACATGCTTTCTGAATGGAGCATCATAGGTATTTTCTATGATGGTCTCTCTGAACTGTCCAAGATGTCTTTGGATAGCTCGGCTGGAGGATCTCTTCATCTGAAGAAGACGCCTACAGAAGCTCAAGAGCTAATTGAAATGGTTGCAAATAACCAATTCATGTACACTTCTGAAAGAAATCCTGTGAACAATGGGACTAATCAGAAGAAAGGAGTTCTTGAGATTGATACTCTGAATGCCATTCTGGCTCAGAACAAAATATTGACTCAACAAGTCAATTTGATTTCTCAAAGTCTGTCTGGAATGCAAAATGCACCAAGCAGTACTAAGGATGCTTCATCTGAGGAAGAAGCTTATGATCCTGAGAACCCTTCAATGGAAGAGGTGAATTACCTAGGAGAACCCTATGGAAACACCTACAATTCTTCATGGAGAAATCACCCAAATTTCTCATGGAAGAATCAAGAGAGACCTCAACAAGGTTTCAACAACAATAATGGTGGAAGGAATAGGTTTAGCAATGGCAAGCCTTTTCCATCATCTTCTCAGCAACAGACAGAGAATTCTAAGCAAAACACCTCTGACTTAGCAACCATGGTCTCTGATCTAATCAAAACCACTCAAAGTTTCATGACTGAAACAAGGTCCTCCATTAGGAATTTGGAGGCACAAGTGGGACAGCTGAGCAAGAAAGTTACTGAACTCCCTCCAAGTACTCTCCCAAGCAACACAGAAGAAAATCCAAAAGGAGAATGCAAGGCCATCAACATGGCCGAATTTGGAGAGGAAGGAGAGGAAGTGAACGCCACTGAGGAAGACCTCAATGGGCGTGCACTGACCTCCACTGAGTTCCCCAATGAGGAACCATGGGAATCTGAGACTCAAAATGAGGCCATAGAAATTCCATTGGACTTACTTCTGCCTTTCATGAGCTCTGATGAGTATTCTTCCTCTGAAGAGGATGAGTATGTCACTGAAGAGCAAGTTGCTAAATATCTTGGAGCAATCATGAAGCTAAATGACAAGTTATTTGGAAATGAGACTTGGGAGGATGAACCCCCTTTGCTCACCAAAGAAATGGATGACTTGTCTAGGCAGAAATTACTTCAAAAGAGACAAGATCCTGGGAAGTTTTCTATACCTTGCACCATAGGCACCATGACCTTCAAGAAGGCTCTGTGTGACTTAGGGTCAAGTGTAAACCTCATGCCTCTCTCTGTAATGGAGAAGCTAGGGATCTTTGAGGTACAAGCTGCAAGAATCTCACTAGAGATGGCAGACAACTCAAGAAAACAAGCTTATGGACTTGTAGAGGATGTTTTGGTGAAAATTGAAGACCATTACATCCCTGCTGATTTCATAGTCCTAGAGACTGGGAAGTGCATGGATGAAACCATCATCCTTGGCAGACCCTTCCTAGCCACAGCAAAGACTGTGATTGATGTTGATAGAGGTGAACTGATCATTCAAGTGAATGAAGAATCCTTTGTGTTTAAGGCTCAAGGATATCCCTCTGTCACCATGGAGAGGAAGCATGAAGAGCTTCTCTCAACTCAGAGTCAAACAGAGCCCCCACAGTCAAACTCTAAGTTTAGTGTTGGGAGGCCACAACCAAACTCTAAGTTTGGTGTTGAACCCCCACATTCAAACTCTAAGTTTGGTGTTGGGAAGTTCCAACATTGCTCTGAGTATCTGTGAGGCTCCATGAGAGCCCTCTGTCAAGCTACTGACATTAAAGAAGCGCTTGTTGGGAGGCAACCCAATGTTATATTTTATCTATTTTCTTTTGTTATTTTATGTTTTTTGTAGGTTGATGATCATGAGAAGTAGCAAATTCAATTGAAAAAGCAAAAACAGAATGAAAAACAGGAAGAAAAATAGCACACCCTGGAGGAAGAACCTACTGGCGTTTAAACGCCAGTAAGGCTAGCAGTTGGGCGTTTAACGCCCAGTCTGGCACCATTCTGGGCATTTAACGCCAGAAAGGGGCACCAGACTGGCGTTAAACGCCAGTAAAGGGCAAGAACCTGGCGTTAAACGCCAGAAATGGGCACCAGCCCGGCGTTTAACGCCAGATTTGGCACAAAATGCATTTTTGCATGCCATTTGGTGCAGGGATGACTTTTCCTTGATACCTCAGGATCTGTGGACCCCACAGGATCCCCACCAACCCCACCACTCTCTCTCTTCTTCTTCACCCATTCACCAATCACCTCAACACCTCTTCCCCAAAAACCCTTCACCTATCAAATCCCATCTCTCTCTTCACCACTCACATCCATCCTTCATAAAACCCCACCTACCTCACCTTTCAAATTCAAACCACTTTCCCTCCCAAACCCACCCATACATGACCGAACCATGACCCCCCTCTCTCCTATATAAACCCTTCTTCACCCCTTCATTTTCACACAACCTAAACACCACTTCTCCCCCTCTTTGGCCGAACACAAAGCCATTTCCATCTCCTCCATTTTCTTCTTCTTCTACTCTCTTCTTTTTTCTTTTGCTCGAGGACGAGCAAACCTTTTAAGTTTGGTGTGGTAAAAGCATTGCTTTTTGTTTTTCCATAACCATTTATGGCATCCAAGGCCGGAGAAACCTCTAAAAAGAGGAAAGGGAAGGCAAAAGCTTCCACCTCCGAGTCATGGGAGATGGAGAGATTCATCTCAAGGGTGCATCAAGACCACTTCTATGAAGTTGTGGCCTTAAAGAAGGTGATCCCCGAGGTCCCTTTTTCACTCAAAAAGAGTGAATATCCGGAGACCCGACATGAGATCCGAAGAAGAGGTTGGGAAGTTCTCACCAACCCCATTCAACAAGTCGGAATCTTAATGGTTCAAGAGTTCTATACCAATGCATGGATCACCAAGAACCATGATCAAAGTGTGAACCCGGATCCAAAGAATTGGCTTACTATGGTTCGGGGGAAATACTTGGATTTTAGTCCGGAAAATGTGAGGTTGGCATTCAACTTGCCTATGATGCAAGGAGATGAACATCCTTACACTAGAAGGGTCAACTTTGATCAAAGGTTGGACCAAGTCCTCACTGACATTTGTGAAGAGGGCGCCCAATGGAAGAGAGATTCAAGAGGGAAGCCGGTTCAATTAAGAAGGCATGACCTCAAACCCGTGGCTAGAGGATGGTTGGAGTTTATCCAACGCTCAATCATTCCCACTAGCAACCGGTCCGAAGTTACTCTAGACCGGGCCATCATGATCCATAGCATCATGATAGGAGAAAAAGTGGAAGTTCATGAGGTTATAGCCCAAGAACTCTATAAGGTGGCAGACAAGTCCTCTACCTTAGCAAGGTTAGCCTTTCCTCATCTCATTTGTCACCTCTGTTATTCAGTTGGAGTTGACATAGAGGGAGACATCCTCATTGATAAGGACAAGCCCATCACTAAGAAAAGGATGGAGCAAACAAAAGACCCCTCTCATCATGAGATCCCTGAGATACCTCAAGGGATGCACTTTCCTCCACAAGACTATTGGGAGCAAATTAACACCTCCCTAAGAGAATTGAGTTCCAACATGGGACAACTAAGGGTGGAACACCAAGAACATTCCATCCTCCTCCATGAAATTAGAGAAGATCAAAGAATCATGAGAGAGGAGCAACAAAGACAAGGAAGAGACATTGAGGAGCTCAAGCACTCCATAAGACCTTCAAGAGGAAGAACAAGCCGCCATCACTAAGGTGGACCCGTTCTTTAATCTCCTTGTTCTTTATTTTCTTGTTTTTCGAAAATTTATGCTTTATGTTTGTCCATGTTTGTGTCTTATGATCATTAGTGTCTTAGTGTCTATGCCTTAAAGTTATGAATGTCCTATGAATCCATCACCTTTCTTAAATAAACAATGTTCTTAATGGAAAAAGAAAAGAATTGCATGAATTTTAAATTTTATAACAGTTTAATTATTTTGATGTGGTGGCAACACTTTTGTTTTCTGAATGTATGCTTAAACAGTGCATATGTCTTTTGAATTTGTGGTTCATGAATGTTGGCTCTTGAAAGAATGATGAAAAAGGAGACATGTTACTGAGGATCTGAAAAATCATAAAAATGATTCTTTAAGCAAGAAAAAGCAGTGAATACAAAAAAAAAGAGAAAAACGAAAAAAAAAGGGAAAAAAGAAAACGAAAAAAAAAAAGAAAAAGAAAAGAAAAAGAAAGAAATAAAGCTGTGATCCAAGGCAAAAAGAGTGTGCTTAAGAACCCTGGACACCTCTAATTGGGGACTCTAGCAAAGCTGAGTCACAATCTGAAAAGGTTCACCCAATTATGTGTCTGTGGCATGTATGTATCCGGTGGTAATACTGGAAGACAGAGTGCTTTGGGCCACGGCCAAGACTCAATAAGTAGCTGTGTTCAAGAATCATCATACTTAACTAGGAGAATCAATGACACTATCTGGATTCTGAGTTCCTAAAGAAACCAATCATTCTGAATTTCAAAGGATAGAGTGAGATGCCAAAACTGTTCAGAGGCAAAAAGCTAAAAGCCCCGCTCATCTAATTAATACTGATCTTCATAGATGTTTTTGGGGTTCATTGCATATTCTCTTCTTTTTATCTTATTTTATTTTCAGTTGCTTGAGGACAAGCAACAATTTAAGTTTGGTGTTGTGATGAGCGGATAATTTGTACGCTTTTTGGCATTGTTTGTAGTATGTTTTTAGTAGTTTGAGTTGAGTTTTTAGTATATTTCTATTAGTTTTTAGTTAAAATTCACTTTTCTGGACTTTACTATGAGTTTGTGTGTTTTTCTGTGATTTCAGGTATTTTCTGGCTGAAATTGAGGGATCTGAGCAAAAATCTGATTCAGAGACTGAAAAGGACTGCAGATGCTGTTGGATTCTGACCTCCCTGCACTCGAAGTGGATTTTCTGGAGCTACAGAAGCCCAATTGGCGCTCTCTCAACGGCGTTGGAAAGTAGACATTCTGGGCTTTCCAGCAATATATGATAGTCTATACTTTGCCCAAGATTTGATGACCCAAACCGGCGTTCAAAGTCACCCTCAGAATTCCCAGCGTTAAACGCCGGAACTGGCACCAAAATGGGAGTTAAACGCCCAAACTGGCACAAAAGCTGGCGTTTAACTCCAAGAAGAGTCTCTACACGAAAAATGCTTCATTTCTCAGCCCAAGCACACAACAAGTGGGCCCGGAAGTGGATTTTTATGTCATTTACTCATCTCTGTACACCCTAGGCTACTAGTTCTCTATATATAGGACCTTTTACTATTGTATTTTAATCATCTGATCTTTAATCTTCTGATCTTTAGAATCTCTTGTTCTTTAGATCTTTTGATCACTTTGGGAGGCTGGCCATTCGGCCATGCCTAGACCTTGTTCTTATGTATTTTCAACGGTGGAGTTTCTACACACCATAGATTAAGGTGTGGAGCTCTGCTGTACCTCGAGTATTAATGCAATTACTATTGTTCTTCTATTCAATTCCGCTTGTTCTTTGTCCAAGATATCACTTGTTCTTCAACTTGATGAATGTGATGATCCGTGACACTCATCATCATTCTCACTCATGAACAAAGTGACTGACAACCACTCCTGTTCTACAAGCATACGAGGCTCTAGTGTTTATCTCTTGGATTCCTGATACACGATGCATGGTTGATCGCCTGACAACCGAGTGCTCGCCTGACAAACGAGCCAGCCATTCCGTGAGATCAGAGTCTTCGTGGTATAGGCAAGAACTGATGGCGGCATTCAAGAGAATCCGGAAGGTCTAACCTTGTCTGTGGTATTCTGAGTAGGATTCAATGATTGAATGACTGTGACGTGCTTCAAACTCCTGAAGGCGGGGCGTTAGTGACAGACGCAAAAGAATCACTGGATTCTATTCCGGCCTGATTGAGAACCGACAGATGGATAGCCGTGCCATGACAGGGTGCGTTGAACATTTCCAATGAGAGGATGGGAGGTAGCCATTGACAACGGTGAAACCCTTGCATAAGCTTGCCATGGAAAGGAGTAAGAAGGATTGGATGAAGACAGTAGGAAAGCAGAGAGATGGAAGGGAAAGCATCTTCATACGCTTATCTGAAGCTCTCACCAATGATATACATAAGTATCTCTATCTTTATCTTTATGTTTTATTCATCATCTATACCCATTTGAGTCTGCCTGACTGAGATTTACAAGGTGACCATAGCTTGCTTCATACCAACAATCTCCGTGGGATCGACCCTTACTCGCGTAAGGTTTATTACTTGGACGACCCAGTGCACTTGCTGGTTAGTTGTGCAAAGTTGTGTAGTGATCACAATTTCGCGCACCAGCAGACGACAGACGAAAACAACAAAAGTGAGGAAGAAAAGGGGAAGTTACAAAAAGGAGAAAAAAAACCGTCTCCGTGTGTGAAGTTCAAAATAAAAGAAGCAAGAGAAATGGGGCATTCAAAACCAATTAATGGGGGGTATTAAAAACCCTCGCACATTCCCAAGGCCAGGGCACTAACGCAAAAGCGCGCGCTTTCAGAGGAAACGGAACAGAAACGTTCCGTATTCAAAAAAGGAGAACTCTACAAAAAAGAAATCGACAAAATGCTTGAGTTCGGCTTCACCAAAGAAGGATCGAAGTCCTAAAACTAAAGACTCGACCTCAAAAAGGAAGACCGAGCTCGAGCAGGGGCACTGTTCATACCCTGGGTCGAGCTGTCCGACCCGGGATGTTCTACAGACAAAGCGACCGACCTCTTCAGGTCAGGATGACCCGACCTCTTCTCAAAGAGCTCGGCCAAGTCACAGGAAAGCCCAACAAAGGGCCCAAATAGAGGAACAGGTCCCAAATCCAAGGGCAGCCCAAGCCCGTAGAGATAAAGGCGGTTCCCTTGAAAGATAAGATGACCTCACTTGAAGATAAGATAAAGATAAGATAAAGATAACTAACTTATCTTATCTAAGAAGGTCATTCTACGCCATTATAAATACACTGGAGCACCCAGGTATAACTTAAACTCTGATTCTACTCAATACCTGCTTAATACCCTTGCTAACTTAAGCATCGGAGTCCCTTGCAGGTACCCCCCACCCTCCGGGGACGAAGGATCAGCACCATCACCAAGTCGGACAAAACACCCCCGACCAGCACAGAAGATCTCGTCCGAGATCGACCTACAGTTTCAGGTAACCCCCAGAACAATAGCCATTGCTTGCTCAAACCAATAATCTATGTGGGATCGACCCTCACTCACCTGAGGTATTACTTAGACAACCCGATGCACTTGCCAGTCTATCTGTGTGAATATTGCAAAGTCAATTTTGTGCACCAAGTTTTTGGCGCCGTTGCCGAGGATTGTTCGAGTTTGACAAACTACCAGATTATCTTGTTGCTTAGATTAGATACTTTTAATTTTGTCTTTTGTCTTCTTTTTCAAAAACTTTTTCAAAATCCATCTTTTCCTTGTCTTTTGTTTGAGCCTAGTGTTAGTTCTTAAGTTTGGTGTCCTTTGTGTGTTCTTTATTTTCTTTGATTTTCGAATTTGTCCTTGAGTGTCTTCTTGGTGTTCAAGTTGTTCTTGTTTCTTTTCTTGTTTTGATCTTAAAATTTTTAAGTTTAGTGTCTTTTGGTGTTTCAATTTTCGAAAAACTAGTGTCTTTGATCTAAAAATTTTAAGTTTTGTGTCTTTTAGATGTTTTTCTCTTTCTTTATTAATTCGAAAAAATAAAAAATATTTCTTTTATCTTTATTCAAATTTTCGAAAATCTTGCCTTCTTTTCTTTTCTTGATTTAAAAAATTTTAAAGTTTGGTGTTTTCTTGTTAGTAAAGTCAAATTTCAAATCTTATCTTTTTAAATCTTTTCAAATCTTTTCTTTTAATTTGATTCTTTTCTATCTTATCTTTCTTTAAAATTTTAAAATTCAAAACTTTTTCAAATATTTATCTTATCTTTGTTTTATCTTTCTTTAAATTCCAAATCATTATCTTATCTTATCTTAATTTTAAATTTCAAATTCAAATCTTTTTCAAATCTTCACCATATCTTATCTTTCCAACTTATTTTCAAATCTTTATCTTATCTTATTTCAATTTCAAAATTTTTAAAATCAAATCTTTTTCAAATCTCCTATCTTATCTTAGTTTTAAATCTGTCTTAATTAGTTACTTGTTTTATCTTATTTTAATTTTAAAAGTGTGGAATCTCTTTAATACTCTTCTTTTCTCTTCCATCTTTTTCAAAACTTCCTAATTAATTCCTCTCTCTTCTTTTTCGAAAATCATCTTTCAATTTTCAAATATTTTTAGTTAATTAGCTTTTAATTTCCTTCTTTTTTTTTGAATTCAATAAATAAATAAAATAAAAAACAAGAACATTTTACTTGTAATCCTCCTTTTTACTTCTTTTTCGAATTCTTCTACCCCTCTATTCGAGTTCTTCTTTCCATTCCCATATCTTCATTCTTCTTTCTTCTTCACATCTCACAGGGAGTTCTCTATACTTTGACATAAAAACTCCTATTCTATTTCTTTCTTATTTTCTTCTTCTTATTTATGAGCAGGAACAGAGATAAAGAACCTCTTTTTGATCCTGATCCTGAACTTGAGAGGACTCTAAGAAAGCGTTTACAACAAGTTAATGCACAACACTCCGGAAGAGACCTCACAGAACTTTTGGAACAAGAAACTGAAAATACAAACATGGTAGCCGATTGACGTTAGGATTTTTGCCAGTAAAGAATTTCATAAAAACAGTCGCGTTGTAGATATAGTCTCTAAACCGACAAAAATCCCTTCGTACAAACGTTTTGGTTGTCACAAGTAACAAACCCCTTTAAAATTGATAACCGAGTATTTAAACCTCGGGTCGTCTTCTCAAGGAATTGCAGGGAGGTATGTTCTTATTATTGGTTATGAGTCTGTAAATTGGGGTTTTGGAAGTAAGGTGCGAATATGTTATATGATAAGTAAAATAAAGTAATACTAATAAAATCTCTTGGCAAGGTATAAGAACTGGAGGTCCTATCCCAGTTATCCTTATCAATTGTGATGAGAATTGGATTCTTCTCCCACTTTGTTAACCTCTAACTATGAAGGTAGGTTAAGTGGATGAATTAATTCCAATTCTCAACTAACAATGATTTTGATAACTCAAGAGTCACCAATTATTTAACCAAGGCCAAAAGGGGAAAAACTAAATCTACTAGAATAACAATATCCTCAGATTAGGAATAATAAAAAGGAACAATCATAAACTAAAATACCTCAAATATCATTAAATAAGAAAATCATCGTGAAAGTGGCATAGGCCAAATAGGTAACATAACTAATACAAGCAAGCATTCAAATGTCTAAAAATAAGAAATAAACATAAAGTAAAAGAACATTGAACCTGGGATTGAGAGTCACTCCTAAAACTAAGAGAAGTCCTAAATCCTAATCCTAAGAGAGAGGAGAGAACCTCTCTCACTAAAAACTACATCTAAAACATGAAAAGTGATTTATGAGTGAATAATTATGAATACATGCATTCCCCCACTTTATAGCCTCTAATCTGTGTGTTCTGGGCTGAAAACTGGGTCAAAAGCAGCCCAGAAGTCATTTCCAGCGCTTTTTGGTCTGTACAGGTCGCGGAAAAGTGACGCGGCCGCATGCCTCACGCGGCCGCGTGGGTTGCGTTCCTGCCAGGTCACGCGTCCGCATGACTCACGCGTTCGCGTCGCCTGGCGTCGGGGCAGCTATGGCAAATTATATATCAAATCGAAGCCCTAGACGTTAGCTTTCCAACGCAACTGAAACCGCGTTGTTTGGACTTCTGTAGCTAAAGTTATCGCTGTTTGAGTGCGAAGAGGTCAGGCTGGACAACTTAGCAGTTTCTCCAACTTCTTGTATTCCTTCCACTTTTGCATGCTTCCTTTCCATCCTCTGAGCCATTCCTGCCTTGTAATCTCTGAAAACACTTAACACACATATCAAGGCATCTAATGGTATAAAAGGAGAATTAATATTAATAAAATTAAGGTCAAAGAAGCATGTTTTCAATCAAAACACATAATTAGAAAGGAAATATAAAGCCATGCAAATAGTATGAATAAGTGGGTAAAGAGTTAATAAAAACCACTCAATTGAGTACAAGATAAACCATAAAATAGTGGTTTATCAACCTCCCCACACTTAAACATTAGCATGTCCTCATGCTAAGCTCAAGAGAGACTATAAAGATGAAGAGGAATGGTAGAATGTATGAAATGCAACCTATCTATATAAATGCAACTACATGCAAAAAAAATGTTTCTACCTACTTGGTTAAAAATAAATAAGCTCTTCAAGACAAACATAAACCAGATTTCACTAATTCAAATCATATAATAAAAAGCAAGTAAACTTGTAAGAAGACAGCTCATGAAAGCAGGGAACATAGAATCAAGCATTGAACCCTCACTGGTAGTGTGTATCACTCTAATCTCTCAAGTGTATAGGGTTATTCACTCTACTCTTCTTTAGTCATGCTTTCTAAACCTTGTTCTTCATCTAACCAATCAACAATATTTAATATACCAATGCAAACATCATGAGGCCTTTTCAAGGTTGTAATGGGGCTGAGGTAAAGGTAAGGATATATGTATGGCCAAGTGCGCTATAATATGAATCTTCAATTAACCTAAGCTCTCACCTAATATACATATACTCTATATACTTTTAAATTCATGCCTAGCTACCCATAATTCCCACTTTGTATAATTCCCATACTCATGTACCAAATTTTCTTTTTAATTTATTACATGTGCATTGATTTTTTCATTAACTTAACATTGGGGTAATTTTGTCCCCTTTATTTATTTATTTATTTATATATATTTTTTTTCTTTTTCTCTTTTTTTTCTTTTTTTTTTGTAGAGAAATAAACATAACTTATCAATGTACATGGATTTTCTATTATTTTTCTATTTTGGTTTTTCATGAGTAGGTTCCCAAATTCCTAATATTCAAATAAATTAGAAACATGTTACATTCCCTTATCAACCCATATTCCCACAATTTCCCACACTTAATTGATGCACAATCTCTAACTTAAGCTAACCAAAGATTCAATTTGGGATAATTAATTTGTTTTTCTGCTTAAGGTTAGTAATGTGGTTATAGAACAAGAGGGGATTAAAAGCTCAAGGGGCTAACAAAGGTGATGTAAAAGGTAGGCTTATTTGGGATAAGTGAGCTAATAACAAATAATTGCCTCAATCATATGCAAGCATGTAAATATACTAAATAATGGACATATAGAATGGAACAAAGCAAAGATTACAGTTATAGAGAAGAAAACACACAAGAATAAAAATTTATGGTTAAATAATGTAACCATATAAATAAGCTCAAATCTCACAGGTTGTGTATTCTTTGGCTCAAAAACCATGTTCCAAATACAACTTCAAACAAGTTTTAACATTAAATTTTATTCAAATTAGTGAAATTTTCTAAAAGGTTTCTTGAAAAAGAAAATATTACTTTAACCAAGTGGTAAAATATGCACAAAAATCAAACAAACATGCAAATGCAACAATGAACAAACAAATAAAATAAAATATTGGTGTTGAATCAAGAAGTAACTAACCCATAGAGATCGGTATCGACCTTCCCACACTTAAAGATTGCACCGTCCTCGGTGCATGCTGAGATGTGCAGGTGGACGGGTTGCTCCAACTGACACTTGTAGATGGAGGCGCCTTAGTTGGAGATCTCTTGGTTCCTTTCCTTGCTGATGTCTTGTCAGTGGCCTTCTCTTTTCCTTTCTTGGTACCCATGCCTAAGGAAGAAGAAAAAGGAAGAGTGTGAAATATAGAAAACTAAGACCAGAAGGGAGGAAATTCCAAGTGATAAAGAATGCCAAAGGAAAGATGATAGTCCATCTACATGGTAGCTACAACATGTAGGGAAGACAACAATAAAGAGCAATTCAAAATAATTAGATGCAAGAGGGTAAAAACATGCAAATAATAGGCATGAGAGGCATAGCTCAAGCATCAAGTAATAAATGTGCCAAATTAAAGAGCATGTGTAATGATGACAATTGTGAATGATAATCCCAAATACATTGGGTGTGCAAGTTAAAATAGGGATGAAAATAATGTAATCCAAATGTATACGAGAGCTATAAGTAAATGTCAATTGTCAAATCTCTTCTCCGAGTAGCCACGTGCTCAAATAAAATAAGGCACTTATCCAAATAAAACTCCAACACCAATGAGAATAATGCAATGAATGAAATATGCAAATAAATGAAGTAAAATAAAATTAGAGGGAAAAAGGATGAGAAGAAAAAAAGAAAGTGAGAAAGGAGAGAGAAGGAAGAAATTAGGATTAGAAAAGAGAAGATAAGAAAATTGGCACTAATCTGGATAGGTTGTGCAACGCTGGCGACGCGGTCGCGTGGTGCGCGATAAGATTGGGTGACGCGGACGCGTGGGGCACGCGATCGCGTGACTCGATTTGTGCTAGTGGCTCTGTTCAAAACGTCAGTATTGCCAAAATCCAGGGTGACGCGGTCGCGTGGTCGACGCGATCGCGCGGGTGGCCTTATTTCCAATATGACGCGGACGCGTGGGTGACGCGTTCGCGTGGCAAGGCTTGTGCTACTAGCACGGGTCCAGCCCAATTCCAGCATAACTCTCTGCCATACACCTTTTTTTTCGCCGATTTCAGGTCATGCGGCCGCGTGGGTGACGCGGTCGCGTGGGAGGCCATTATTCCCATGTGACGCGGTCGCGTGGGGCGATTTGTGCCATTGGCACGCCTCCAGCGCTGCTCCTGCGAAACTCTCTGTTCATATTAATATTGTCTCCCATCTCCTTGCGACGCGGACGCGTCGCTGATGCAGTCGCGTCGCGTGCTCTCTTTTTTTTTATAATCTGAGAAATGCAGAATGCAGTGTTAATATGAATGTGATGCAAAATTCCAGGTTCAATAAAATAAAATAAAATAAAATAAAATCAAAACGAAATAAAATTGAAAAAGAAACGATCATACCATGGTGGCACTACAAGAAAATGGAACATTTGTAACAAAAAATTTGTATCAAATTTAAAATTGTTACAAAAAAATAGTATTTTGTAATAACAATTTTTTATTGTTACCAAAGAATAATATTTTGTAACAACATTACAAGTTGTTACAAAATATATCATATTTTGTAACAATCTGTTTTATTTTGTTACAAATTATGTTAGTTTTTGTAACGATATAATGTTTTGTTACAAAATATTGTAATAATTTGTAACAAAAAAAATAAGTTGCAAAAATCAAAACATTTTGTAACAATTTTTATTTTTGTTTCAAAAACTCCAATTATTTTGTAACAAAACAACTTTTTGTTTCAAAAGCTCTAATTGTTTTGTAACAAAAAATTAATTTGTTATGAATTCAATATTATTTGTAATAAGTTAATTATTTGTCATAAAATATACTTATATTTTATAACAAATTCTTTTTTCAAAATGTTAAATACCTTAAAAATAAAAAAAATGTGTATATATTTTTTTAAAAATAATTTTATTTTGTTTCAAAAATTAAAAATTTTTACATAATGTATGTATTCATTAATTTTTAAAAATTATAAATATTATTTTATATTCTTTTAAATAATTAATATATAATTTTTATTAATAATCAGATTTTTAAAATTAACTAAAAATTAATTTACGTCACTTAAAGAAATTTTATTAAATTATAAATATAAATAAAAGTAACTAAATATAAAAGAAAAAACAAAATACTAAAAGCTGTAAAAAGGGATACACTGTAGTAATAAAGTTTAGCAAATATAAAATAATAAGAATTTTATACGATCTAATTTTAATAATTGAGATTTTAGAATTTAATACTTTAACTTTTATAAACAGAAAATAAATTATATTATTTCTAATTTTAAATTAGAATACTTGATTAAAAGCTGATTAATAAATTGATAATTGAGTAATATTTTTAAAGTAATTTTAAGAGATTAAATTAGATTTTAAATTTATACAATATACTTTAATTTTATTAAAAATTTACCAACCCCAATATACCCAAAATTCATTAATTTCGCTTTTGTCCCAAATTAAACCCTAATTCCCAAATTAAACCCTATAAACCCTAACCCTAATTAACCCATAATTTCCCCCTTTTACCCAGGAACTCTAGTGTAAGCTCCCAGATTTTTAAAAGTTAAATAATGAATTATTTATAATTATATATATAGTTTTCTTTTTAAAAAGATGATGAGATTTCATGTTTTAAATTAATTTGATTTTATATAAATTTCAATTATTAATTAGATATTTATGATTTACTAAAATTAATGGTTTTTGCTTAATTAAAATTCAAAGTTTTAGTAATTGAAGATGAAAGAGAATTTTGTATTTAAATTGAAATAATTTAAAGTTTTGATTAATATTATAAATTAAAAGAAAATTTATTTATTTACTTATAATTTTAAATTAAAGTATTTAATTATAAATAATTTGTAATTTAAAAAATAAAATAATATTCTTAAAATTAATTATATTTATTAAATTGGGTTTTAAATCAAAACTCTACTCAAATCCTAAATTTCCAATTCTAAACCCTAATTCCTAATTCACTAACCCTAACCTCTTTCTACCCAACCCCCACACACACACGTATACCCTCCCACCACCTGTTCACTCTGCAATAAGCCACTCTTAGCTTTCTTTACCACCACACCACTTCTCCTTTCTTCCAAAATGCTAACATACAGCAACAAAAATCAAAAGGAGAAAAGAAATAAAAAAAGAAAGGAAATAGGAGGCTTGAGGGGGAAATGAAGAACAGAGGGAGAGAGTGACGGAACAGAGAAAGAAGAGAGGAAGGAGAATCGCTGCGCTGTGCTGCTCCTTGCGTCGGTTGCCGTCGCTACCGCCAGACCCAGAGGAGAGAAACAAAGATCGAGAGAGAAGGCCGCGATCGAGGAGAAGAGGAAAGGACGTTGTCTCGCGCCGTCGTCGCCGCGCCTTGCTTCCGTCGCCGTTGAAGCTTCAACCATCGCTGTTCGCCATTCCAAATTGCTGTTGCTGCCGCTATCATGGTCGTCACCATCACAGAGAAGATGAGGAGAGAAAGGGTAGCACGCAAGAGAGCGAAGACGCAAGAGGGAAGGAGAACGTGATAGCCAAAGAGGGAGGTAGCGTCGCTGCTGTCGCACAGCACCACCGCCTTCGCCGTCGCTAAGGTTACCGCCACTGCCAAACCCTAGCCACCACTGTTGCCACTGCCAGGGTTTAGCTTTGTCAGGTCCTGCCGCCGCCAAGGGTTCCATTCCGGTCAGATCTTCCGTCGTCACCATTGCATCTGTGTTGTTGCTCTACCGCCATTACCGAAGGTGGAGTCTGCCGTTGAGCTGTGCATCATTGATGGTGGTGAACCAAACTGTCGTCCTTGATGAAACTTTTGAGGTAGCCACTGTAACTCCCTTGCTTAGCCATGACCTGCCATTTTCCTCACCAAAGAACACTACTAGAACCACCGATGGCACTAACTTGCACTATTTCTTGTTGTTTTCATTCAATTTGAATCCAATATTTTCTCCAGGTGCTGTGGTCATTGATGTTGCAATAAGAAATGAATGTTGTTGTTGCCGCTGATGAGTTATCGCTGCTGGTGTAACTCGTGTGGCTGAGTCGATTTATGATAGGAGATTTGTTTTAAAAATAAATGATTTAAGTTATGAATGCCAATAAATATAAATGAGTAACTGCAAATGGTTATGGTTGCTTTGTGTGAATAATTGTTGGAATTGAGTTGAATCATGGCTATAGTTGGTGATTAGTTTAATGATTCAATGTAGTAATTATTGACGATGTTGTGTATTTTGAAGTTATACTTGCTGCTAGTACTTGTTGATGTTGATTTTGTGTATGGAATGTTGCTATGGTTACGTTGCACCGATGATATGAAATTGTGATGTATTGAATTAAGAGTTCTTAGGCAACTTTGGTTAGTCAATTGAAAGTTAGAAATGTGGTTACTTTTGCTTATTGAATGATTGTTAAATTCAATGAGAAAGGAAATGCTGCTTGTATATTATTGTTTGTGTTGGAATAGATGATGGTTGCTGAACTGAGATTGGTTTTATTGATAAATCTGTTGCTGAAATCGTTTAGTTTGACCTGATTAATTTTTTGTTGAATTAATGGATAAACTGCTATTCTCCTGCTGCTTGCAAGTGTAATGGTTATTGACTTCAATGAATAGAATGCTGCCTAAATCTATTACCTTTGTTCATTTTACTGTTTTGGGTGCTGTATGATGGGCCATTGATTGCTGTTCTGCTGAGTGCTGCTCTGCTTCTTGCTGGTTGGATTGGTTTTAATTGTTTCCTCATGTTTTCTTGCTGGAATTGGCTTATTTACTTCCTTCCTATGAATTCATTATGATTTTTTGTGTTTTTAACTGTCAAAGAATTTATATGGAATTTGAATTGATTGATTGAAATTGTGAAATAGGCAAATTTACTGCTGAAATGCTGTCGGAATTTATTTTAAGCTATTTTCAATATTCATCTTTGATTCAATTAATTGATTGAGTTGGTATTTAATTGCTTTTGGTTTTCAACTATTGCTAAGCTCAATTGATTGATTATCCGGCTATGTGCTTCACTGTTTTGGTTGTTGGAAGCTGGAAGCTTTGGGTTTTGTTATTCACTATTTGGTTGTTGTCCTATTTGGTTGTTCAATTAAAATGCATTGTGTTGTTTGAAAGGGTGCAAGTTGTGAATTGGTTGTGTTTGTTGGAACCGTGGACGGTGGAAATATCCAAGTTTTAGGGGAGGTTTTGTCGAAATTTTTCTAAACATTTTGGATAAAACTTAGTGAAAAAATTATAATTAGTGTTATATCTTGTTTCTAACTTTTTTATTTCGGTTTTTCTTATTTACAAGAGTGCTGAAATGGTGACCATATGCTACCTTGAGGGCTCAAGAATGTTTTGATGCATAGAGACACTAATCTATGTTAGAAGTTAGAACTTTTATGTTTTGGTTGAACTTTTATGTTTTGGTTGAACTAATCAATGTACTCACTAGCTAATGTTATTTTGTTTCAAGACAATTTTAGCTAAAAGGATCTTGTTTGACTTATGTATGTTTTTGCATATTATATACATGTAAACTTGTTTATTAAAAGCGTTAATATATTAGTTAATTTAAAAAATAATTTAGTAAATTATGCATGTAATTTGTAATAAAAAAAAGTTACAAAATAATTAATTTACTTTCGTAACTAAAGGAAAAAATGTTACAAAATCATGTTACATTTTGTAACAAAATTTTTTGATAGGAAAAAAATTGACTGTCACAAAAAATACCTTCAAGATCAAAATTTGTTACCACTTTTGTAACGGCTTCTGGTTTTTTGTATTAGGAAAAATTGTTACAAAATATGGTATTGAATTGTAACAGTTCCATTTTTCGTTACAAAAACTTTTTGTAACGGGACTTACTGCAATGGACCCTTTTTTTGTTACAAAAAACTTTTGTTTCAAAATTTCGACGTTTTGTAACAATATTTTTTGTTACAAATATGCCTTTTTCTTGTAGTGTGGGTTGTCTCCCACCTAGCATTTTTAGTTAAAGTCCTTAAGTTGGACATTTGATGAGCTTCCTGTCATGGTGGCTTATGCTTGTACTGATCAAGGAATCCCCACCAATGTTTGTATATCCAGTAACCTCTGGGGTCCCAGACTAAGCACATAAAGCCCTTACGAAGCTTCAAATAGATTCTTAGGCTCCCGGGGTGACAAATGTCAGAACAGATTCCAGGATCCCAAACTTTACCTTTACGCCCGTTTTTGTCTTGATCTGCATTTTTCCAGCCGGGTGACAAGTGATCTGAATTCTCACTGCATCGACCAAACAGCTTCCTAGACCCATTCAGTTGAGCTCTATACCAACCTTTGCGTTTAAACTTAAAGCTTCCAACCATAATGAACCTTGCAGGACAATTCTTACCACTGGCCATCTTCCGCTTACTCTTAATGTCACAAAGAGCTCTAAGTTGACCATCCGTCTCCAGTAGCCCATATTCAAGTGGAATTAGAAAGCTATGGGATATGAATTTTACCCACCTGAATGTTGTGAAGGATGATGGCGACTTAGGGGGAGGTATCTTTAATGAAATTGCAAGCTCCACTCCCTTGTGCTCTTCTCTGATAATTACCACCTCTTTGCAAACTTCTTCAATTTCAACCTCTTCCTCTTGGTAGCTCTATTTCAATTCAATCTCCTTTTCATTTCTTTCCAAGGGTATGGGAGGTTGTGCTTCTTCTTCTTGAATCTCCATCTCTTGATCAACCTCTTCCAAGTCTTCAACTATGATATGCTTTGGAGGTTGTACACCCTCTTCAGCATCAATTTCAACCGTCTTGGAAGGAGGCTCTATGTCTTGTCTTTCCCATGGAGGTTCTGCGTCTCCTAAGTCTTCAACCAACTCTTCTTCTTGAACAATGATAGCTTCTTCTACTTGTTCTAGTATGAATTCATGCTCTGTCTTGTCCACTGGAGTTTCTGGTATCTCCTTTATGCTATGCTCTTCACTAGACTGTCCACATGGGGCTGTGGCTGATCCTTGTGTATTTAAGCGTCTAAAAGCCCATTGAATTAATACTTGCCCCAGTTGTTAAGTGGTTGCCTGAAATCGATCTATTGTTTCCTTGAGATGATCCTTTGCCTCTTGATGCACTCGGTTTTCATAAGTAGGATCATAATGCTCTTGGATTGATGGATATGGAGATGGTGAATATTGAAGTGGTGGTTCTTGTGAGTAATTGGGTTGGAATTAGGGTGGTTCTATATATGGTTCATATGGCTCATAAGGTGGTTGGTATGGTGGTTGAGGGTTAGGGCCATATGGAGGTGAATGGTGGAAAGGGGCTTGTGAGTGTGGTGGGTTGAGGTTGTGTTGAAAGGATGATCTCTGAGCATAGGGTGGGGCTTGTTGGTAGCTACAAGGTGGTCCACCATATCTATCAGCTTGGGATGCATTGTAGCCTAGTCTTTGTCCATGATATCTAGGATAGTGTTGTTGCCTAAAGGGTTGATTAGATCCTCTTGGCTCCATCCATCCTTGATTGGTCTGACCTTGATGCATATTCCTGCTGTGGTTTCTATTTTCTTCAACAAAGTTAGAACCAAACTCAAAGCGAGAGGGATGAGAATTCATAGTAGTTATCAGAAATAAAGGGGAAAAAGGAGAAACAAATAAACAGGTAAAAGTAAAAAAATATATATATATTTTTTAAAAAATATTTACAATAACCAATAATAAGGCACACGTTTGCAATTCCCCGGCAACGGCGTCATTTCGAAGTTAGGATTTTTGCCAGTAAAGAATTTCATAAAAACAGTCGCGTTGTAGATATAGTCTCTAAACCGACAAAAATCTCTTCGTACAAACGTTTTGGTTGTCACAAGTAACAAACCCCTTTAAAATTGATAACTGAGTATTTAAACCTCGGGTCGTCTTCTCAAGGAATTGTAGGGAGGTATGTTCTTATTATTGGTTATGAGTCTGTAAATTGGGGTTTTGGAAGTAAGGTGCGAATATGTTATATGATAAGTAAAATAAAGTAATACTAATAAAATTTCTTGGCAAGGTATAAGAACTGGAGGTCCTATCCCAGTTATCCTTATCAGTTGTGATGAGAATTAGATTCTTCTCCCACTTTGTTAACCTCTAACTATGAAGGTAGGTTAAGTGGATGAATTAATTCCAATTCTCAACTAACAATGAGTTTGATAACTCAAGAGTCACCAATTATTTAACCAAGGCCAAAAGGGGAAAAACTAAATCTACTAGAATAACAATATCCTCAGATTAGGAATAATAAAAAGGAACAATCATAAACTAAAATACCTCAAATATCATTAAATAAGAAAATCATCGTGAAAGTGGCATAGGCCAAATAGGCAACATAACTAATACAAGCAAGCATTCAAATGTCTGAAAATAAGAAATAAACATAAAGTAAAAGAACATTGAACCTGGGATTGAGAGTCACTCCTAAAACTAAGAGAAGTCCTAAATCCTAATCCTAAGAGAGAGAAGAGAACCTCTCTCACTAAAAACTACATCTAAAACATGAAAAGTGATTTATGAGTGAATAATTATGAATACATGCATTCCCCCACTTTATAGCCTCTAATCTGTGTGTTCTGGGCTGAAAACTGGGTCAAAAGCAGCCCAGAAGTCACTTCCAGTGCTTTTTGGTCCGTACAGGTCGCGGAAAAGTGACGCGGCCGCATGGCTCACGCGGCCGCGCAGGTTGCGTTCCTGCCAGGTCACGCGTTCGCGTCGCCTGGCGTCGGGGCAGCTATGGCAAATTAATATCAAATCGAAGCCCCGGACGTTAGCTTTCCAATGCAACTAGAACCGCGTCGTTTGGACCTCTGTAGCTAAAGTTATCGCTGTTTGAGTGCGAAGAGGTCAGGCTGGACAACTTAGCAGTTTCTCCAACTTCTTGTATTCCTTCCACTTTTGCATGCTTCCTTTCCATCCTCTGAGCCATTCCTGCCTTGTAATCTCTGAAAACACTTAACACACATATCAAGGCATCTAATGGTATAAAAGGAGAATTAATATTAATAAAATTAAGGTCAAAGGAGCATGTTTTCAATCAAAACACATAATTAGGAAGGAAATATAAAACCATGTAAATAGTTTGAATAAGTGGATAAAGAGTTAATAAAAACCACTCAATTGAGTACAAGATAAACCATAAAATAGTGGTTTATCACTGAACATATGGAGGAAATCCAAGGAAGGTTCTTGGTGACTTCACTGCCTCCACTTCTGACTTCTATGGAAGAAGTATCTCCGTACCTGCCATTAGAGCAAAAAATTTTGACCTTAAGTCTCAGTTAGTCTCTCTAATGCAATAGAATTGTAAATTCCATAGACTTCCACTATAAGATCAACATCAATTTTTATCTGATTTTTTGCAAATCTGTGATACTGTTAAGACAAATAGAGTGGATCCTGAGGTCTACACGCTTATGCTTTTCCCTTTTGCTGTTAGAGACAGAGCTAGGATGTGGTTAGATTCTCAACCCAAAGAAAGCTTAGATTCTTGGGAAAAGTTGGTCAATGCTTTCTTGGCCAAGTTTTTTCTACCTCAAAAGATGAGCAAGCTCATGGTAGAAGTACAAACTTTCAGACAAAAAGAGGATGAATCTCTCTATGAAGTTTGGGAAAGATATAAGCAATTGATCAGGAGATGTCTTCCTGACATGCTCTCGAAATGGACTATCCTAGGTATTTTCTATGATGGACTATCTGAGATGTCCAAGATGTCATTGGACCACTCTGCTGGTGGATCACTCCACTTGAAGAAAATGCCTTAAGAGGAACAGAAACTCATTGAAATGGTTGTAAATAACCAACTCATGTACACTTCTGAGAGAAACCTTATGAACAATGGGGTTGCTCAAAAGAAAGGAGTCCTGGAGGTTGAAACGCTGAATGTCATATTGGCTTAGAACAAGATCTTGACCCAACAGGTCAATATGATCTCTCAGCATTTGACTGGAATGCAAGCTGCACCTGACAACACTCAAGACACCTCCTATGATGAAGATGTCTATGATCCAGATCAACCCATGATTGAAGAGGTGAATTACATGGGAGAACCCTATGGAAACACCTACAATCCTTCATGGAGAAATCATCCTAACCTTTCATGGAGAGATCAACAGAAGCTTCAGTAAGGCTTCAACAATAATCAAGGTGGGAGAAACTAGAATAAGTTTAATAATAAACCATTCCCTTCTTCTCAGCAAAATATGGAGACTTCTAAGCAGAGCCTTTCTGACATAGCAACCATAGTCTCTGAACTCTCTAAGACCATTTACAGTTTCATAATAAAAACTAGGTCCTCCATCAGAAATCTAGAGGTACAAGTTGGTCAGCTGAGTAAGAGAATTCCTGAGACCCCTCCTAACACTCTCCCAAGTAACATTGAAGTAAACCCAAGGGAAGAGTGCAAGGCCATCACTGTAGAAGTTGAGGCCGAATCTGACGGGGATAATATGGCGTTGAACGCCAGTAAGGAAATCCCTACTGGGAGTTCAATGCCCAAAGATGAACCATTCCTGGCGTTGAACGCCAGTAAGGAAGTTATTATTAGGCATTCAACGCCCAAAGAGGAACCATTCCTGGCATTGAACGCCAGTAAGAGAGTCCTTAATGTGCATTCAATGCCCAAAGTGGCACAAAAGCTAGCGTTGAACGCCAGTAATGGGGCAGCTAGGCATTCAACGCCCACTCAAGACTTCCCTATTGAAGAACTGAAGACAAATAAAGCTTATAAGGAGACTATTGAAGTTCCATTAAATGCCTTGTTACAAATTCATGGATTATGAGGATCACTCTTCCTTTGATGAGGAAAAGAAAACTAGGGAAGAGCAAGTTGCTCGGTACCTAGGAGTCCTCATGAAGCTAAATGCCAAGTTATTTGGAACAGAGACATTGGAGGAAGAACCTCCAGTGCTCACCAAGGAACTCAATGCCTTGGTTCAACAAAAACTACCTCAGAAGTTGCCGGATCCCGGACGCTTCATAATTCCTTGCACCATAGGCATCATTACCTTTGAGAAGGCTCTGTGTGACCTAGGGTCAAGCATAAACCTCATGCCACTCTTTGTAATGGAGAGGCTGGGAATCTTTGAGGTACAAGCTTCAAAAATCTCACTAGAGATGTTAGACAAGTCAATGAAAAAGGCATATGGTCTAGTAGAGGATGTATTAGTAAAGGTTGAGGACCTTTACATCCTTATAGATTTTATAATCTTGGACACTGGAGAGGACAAGGATGAATCCATCATCCTTGGAAGACCCTTCTTAGCCACTACTAAGGCCATCATTGATGTAGCAAAGGGAGAGTTAATTCTACAGTTATTGGAGGACTACATCTTATTCAAGATGCCTAACCCCAACTCTCCCTCTGTCAAAAGAGAGACAGTTGTGCAACACTTAGTGTTCCAACCCTCTCTCTCAGTACAAAGCTATACAGAGCCCCCAGACACCAATTCTAAGTTTGGTGTTGGGAAGCCATCATCAAGCACTGAGAATAAAGGTATTAAGAAGAAAGTACCTAAAGGCTGGAGGGACAAGAAGATCCCTATTGAAGGCCTCTCACCTGGCATGAGAGTTGTCTTCACTGACAACCCAGTCATTCCACACACAATGAACAAGATCCTGTCTCTAGAAAATGTGAAACTCATCCATGAGAGCACAGGCAAGAAGTTCACTGTAAGGGGAGAAATTTTGAGCCCCTATTCATCTCCATAAGGAGCTAACCGTCAAGCTAGTGACGTTAAAAAAGTGCTTGTGGGACGCAACCCAACCATAATAGTTATTTCTATTTTTTTTAAGTTTATTTTACATAATTATTTCTTTAAGTTTGTGACCATGTGCAGTATTTAGAATAGAAACAGAGACAGTCAGAACTGGAAACAAAACACCCTGGAGCAGGTACATTGCTGCTGTTGAACGCCAGACAAGAGGGCCAGAATGGGCGTTCAACGCCCATGAAGAGCAGCTAAATCTGGTGTTGAACGCCAGTAAGGAAATCCTTACTGGGCGTTCAATGCCCAAGCAGAGTAGCATTGCTAGCATTGAATGCTAGCCAGGAGGCAAAGACCTGGCATTGAATGCCAGGAAGGAGGTTTCCTATGGGCGTTCAATGCGCTATGAGGAGCATAAGGCTGCTGTTGAACGCCAGCCAGGAGCAAGAGCTGGGCATTCAACGACCACAAGGGGGCAGGGAATTCGAATTCCCTAGCCTCCTAAGACCAGTGGGTCTCACAGAATCTCCACCTACCCCACCTTCCTCTCTCTCTCTGTCTCATTTTCACTCTTCCCCACATACTCTTCCCCATTAACCCTCAACCAATCACATCCATATCTCTTCCTAAAACCATCATAACTCCCACCAACCCCCACCCACTTCAAATTCGAAATTTTCCATCCTTATAAATACCCTTTCTTCCAACCCTTTCAACATAAAATTTATATACATAACCCCCCACTTGGCCGAACCCTCTCTCCCTCTTTCTCCACTCTATTCTCTTCTTCTTCTACTCTTTTCTTCCATTTTTTCCTCGAGGACGAGCAAAGCTTTTTGATGAGCGGATAATTTATACGCTTTTTGGCATTATTTTTAGGTAGTTTTTAGTAAGTTCAAGCTGCTTTTAGGGATGTTTTCATTAGTTTTTATGTTAAATTCACATTTCTGGACTTTACTATGAGTTTGTGTGTTTTTCTATGATTTCAGGTAATTTCTGGCTGAAATTGAGGGACTTGAGCAAAACTCTAAAAAAGGCTGACAAAAGGACTGCTGATGCTGTTGGAATCTGACCTTCCTGCACTCGAAATAGATTTTCTGGAGCTACAAAACTCCAATTGGCGCGCTCTCAACAGCGTTGGAAAGTAGACATCCAGAGCTTTCCAGCAATATATAATAGTCCATACTTCATTCGGAAATTGATGACGTAACTTGGCGTTGAACGCCAAGTACATGCTGCTGTCTGGAGTTAAACGCCAGAAAAACGTCATGATCCGGAGTTGAACGCCCAAAACACGTCATAACTTGGAGTTCAACTCCAAGAAAAGCCTCAGCTCGTGGATTGATCAAGCTCAGCCCAAGCATACACCAAGTGGGCCCCGGAAGTGGATTTATGCATCAATTACTTACTCATGTAAACCCTAGTTGCTAGTTTATTATAAATAGAACATTTAACCATTGTATTAGACGTCTTTTGACCACGTTTCATCTTTGGTCTCAGTTTTGTTTTATCATTCATCTTAGGAGGTCATTGAGCACATTTTAGGGGGCTGGCCATTCGGCCATGCCTGAACCTTTCACTTATGTATTTTCAACGGTGGAGTTTCTGCACACCATAGATTAAGGGTGTGGAGCTCTGCTGTACCTCAAGTTTCAATACAATTATTATTACTTTCCATTCAATTCTCTCTTATTCTTATTCCAAGATATACGTTGCACAACACTTTGATGAATGTGATGATCCGTGACACTCATCATCATTCTCACCTATGAACGCGCGTGATTGACAACCACTTCCATTCTACCTTAGGCCGGGCGCATATCTCTTAGATTCCCCAATAAAATCTTCGTGGTATAAGCTAGATAGATGGCGGCATTCATGGGGATCCGAAAAGTCTAACCTTGTCTGTGGTATTCCGAGTAGGATCCTGGGAATCCGAAAAGTCTAACCTTGTCTGTGGTATTCCGAGTAGGATTCCGGTATTGAATGACTGTGACGAGCTTCAAACTCCTGAAGGCTGGGCGTTAGTGACAAATGCAAAAGAATCAATGGATTCTATTCCAACCTGATTGAGAACCGACAGATGATTAGCCGTGCTATGACAGAGCATTTGGACCATTTTCACTGAGAGGATGGGATGTAGCTATCAACCAAGGGTGATGCCTCCAGACGATTAGCCGTGCAGTGACAGCGCATAGGACCATTTTCCCGAGAGGACTAAAAGTAGCCATTGATGATAGTGATGCCCTACATACAGCTTGCCATGGAAAGGAGTAAGAAGGATTGAAGGGAGAGTGAGTAGTGAAGTAGAGTTTCAAGAGGAACACAGCATCTCCATACACCTATCTGAAATTCCCACTATTGATTTACATAAGTATTTCTATCCCTTTTTATTTTCTATTTATTATTAATTATTTTCGAAATCCAAAATCAATTTAATCTGCCTAACTGAGATTTACAAGGTGACCATAGCTTGCTTCATACCAACAATCTCCGTGGGATCGACCCTTACTCACGTAAGGTATTACTTGGATGACCCAGTGCACTTGCTGGTTAAGTTGAACGGAGTTGTGTCCACACATAGCAAAGAGCCACAAGAATAATTCCATATAAAATAAAGAATACAATATTGTGAGTATCACAATTTCGTCCACCAAGTTTTTGGCGCCGTTGCCGGGGATTGTTCGAGTATGGACAACTGACGGTTCATCTTGTTGCTCAGATTAGGTAATTTTCTTTTCAAAGATCTTTTTCAAAATTTTTCTTTTATTTTTCGTTTTTCTAAACTTTATTTTCGAAAAAAAATTAATAAAATCACAAAAATCAAAAATATTTTATGTTTCTTGTTTGAGTCTTAAGTCAATTTTTAAGTATTGGTGTCAATTGCATGCTTTAAAAAGTTTTCTTGTATTTTTCGAAAACTCCATGCATTCATAGTGTTCTTCATGATCTTCAAGTTGTTCTCGATAAGTCCTCTTGTTTGATCTTGATGTTTTCTTGTTTTGTGTTGTTTGTTATTTTTCATATGCATTTTTCGTTTGTTAGAGTCCATGCATTAAAGATTTCTAAGTTTGGTGTCTTGCATGTTTTCTTTGCATCAAAAATTTTTCAAAAATATGTTCTTGATGTTCATCATGATCTTCAAAGTGTTCTTGGTGTTCATCTAGACATTCATAGTGTTCTTGCATGCATCTTGTGTTTTGATCCAAAATTTTTATGTTTTGGGTCATGTTTGTATTTTTCTCTCTCCTCATTAAAAATTCAAAAATCAAAAAAATATTTTTTCCCTTTTTTTCTCTCCAAATTTTCGAAATTTTGGGTTGACTTGGTCAAAAATTTTTAAAATTAGTTATTTCTTACAAGTCAAGTCAAATTTTCAAAATTTAAAAATCTTATCTTTTCAAAATCTTTTTCAAAAATCATATCTTCTCCAATTTTTCCTCTTTTTCAAAAATTTCAAAAATCTTTTTCAAAATATTTTTCAAAATCTTTTTCTTATCTTTATATCAAATTTTCGAAAATTAGCTAACAATTAATGTGATTGGTTCAAAAATTTGAAGTTTGTTACTTTCTTGTTAAGAAAGGTTCAATCTTTAAATTCTAGAATCTTATCTTGTAGTTTCTTGTTAGTTAAGTCTTTTTAAAAATTAAATCTTTTTCAAAATATCTTATCTAAACTTCTTATCTTCTTATCTTTTTAAAATTTGATTTTAAAATCTTTTTCAATCAACTAACTAACTTTTTGTTTGTTTCTTATCTTTTTCAAAACCACCTAACTACTTTTCCCTCTCTAATTTTCGAAAATACCTCTCTCTTTTTCAAAAATTCTTTTTAATTAATTAATAATTTTAATTTTAATTACAATTTATCTCTAATTTTCGAAAATTACTAACTCCTTTTTCAAAATTATTTTCAAAAATTCTCCCTCTCTTTTCTTATTCTATTTAATTATTTAACTACTAACACTTCTCTTCACCTCTCTTCATCTAAAAAAAAAATCCGAACCATTCTCCTTTCCTTATCCCCTTTCTTCTTCTACTAACATAAAGGAATCTCTATACTGTGACATAGAGGATTCCTCTTCTTTTCTTGTTTTCTTCTCTTTCATATGAGCAGGAACAGGAAAAAAGACACTCTTGTTGAAATTGATCCTGAACCTGAAAGGACTCTAAAAAGGAAACTAAGAGAAACTAAATTACAACAATCTAGAAACAACCTTTCAGAAATTTTCGAACAAGAGAAGGAGATGGCAGCCGAAAATAATAATAATGCAAGGAGAATTCTTGGTGACTTCACAAAGCCAACGTCTAAGTTTGATGGAAGAAGCATCTCCATTCCTGCCATTAGAGCCAACAACTTTGAGCTGAAACCTCAGCTAGTTGCATTAATGCAACAAAACTGCAAGTTTTATGGACTTCCATCTGAAGATCCCTATCAGTTTTTAACTGAGTTCTTGCAGATCTATGAGACTGTAAAGACGAATGGAGTTGATCCTGAAGTCTACAGACTCATGCTTTTCCCTTTTGCTGTAAGAGACAGAGCTAGAATATGGTTGGATTCACAACCCAAGGATAGCCTGGATTCCTGGGATAAGCTGTGTAGAACCTATGCACAATTACTCAAGAGGGGGGGTGAATTGAGTATTACAACAACAATGAATATTTTTGCGAAAGTTAAAGACAATATACAAAAGTGTTATTGTACTAGTATTTTTCCAAGAGCTTAACTCAATTGCTAAGCATTTATAAGGAGCTTTTACTTTCCAATAGACACCAACTCAAATAAATTGATCAAGCTTTTCACCAATCGGACTTAAGCTATTCCTTAAGTACTTACGAAGCTACTTTTTTATCACAATTTATTTGCTCAAAGGTAAAAGACAATAATATTGAAGAGATGAGTTTGGAGAGATGCAAACGCTATTTAGAGTGGTTCGGCACAATCCTTGTCCTACGTCCACTTTCTTTCTCAATCGCAATTGAGAAGTTCCACTATTGCCAAGCTTCAAGGTGCTCGCGCAAAACCTTTTACAATCCGAGTCCTTAGTTTCTAACACCTCACGGTATATGATCACCACTCGTATACTAACCCACTCCACTTAGAGATACCTTCTCTAAGATTTGCCTTGAGTACTTAGTATACCTCTTTGGTATCCTCACCGACTATAGTGTTTATAACTCTTGACTCAACCTTGGAGATCACACTCCAATTTACAAAGTGTACAAGAAAACAATTCTTAAAGAATTGTTGAGATGAAATGGGTACTCTCTAGAAGAGTGTATGATTACAAGTTTAGCACTATTGAACCAATTGATATTGCTCTCTCAAATTGTGTATTATAACACCTTAAAAATGTGTAGAATGAAAGAATATGAACAAGATAGTTTGCAAATGCTCAAAGATTGTGAAATAAGGCTTCAATCCATCCATTTATAGATTCCCCAAACCTTAGAAACGTTAGGGAATTAATGGGATGGAGCCTTTATGTCAAAACTAGCCGTTTTTTATGTTTTTGAATTATTTGCATCGATGCATAACACTTTGCATCGATGCAAATGTGTCTTTGACGCTGAAATTTGAATTTTCAGCTAGGTTGCATGATGCAAACATCTTTGCATCGATGCAACAAGTCGTTGCATGCTTTGCATCGATGCAAGATGAGTGTGCATCAATGCAAACCTTAAAGAATGGCTTAAAATCACTTCAAAATGCTTAGGATTGATCTCAAACTTGTTGGAGTCAATTCCTATGCTTTTGTACCTTTGAAAACAAGTTTTTAAACCATTTGGCTAGCATCGAATTGCAAGATGTGCATCAAAACATTTTGTGAGTGTGTGTTGAGAGATTTAGCAATTGGTTCTTAACAAGAAGTTACCTAAGTCCTAAGACACTATACTTGTCTTCAAATGTTGTGGACTAGAGTTTCTTGTTGTTGTTGTGTTGCTTTCAACTCTTCATTCCTCAACGTTGAATGTTGGTTGATCTTTCAATCAAGCTTGTTCATTCAATTTGTTTGTTGGTTTGTCTTTCATGTCGTTTGTTGGTTTGTCATTCATCAAAACCTATGAATACAAACTTCACATACAAGCAACATGATTTACAATTTCCCCCTTTTTGATAATGACAAACTAATTTTGAGGATATGTATTTATAAATAATTTTGAAAGCAACAATAATGCACTTTGTTTTATAGAAAGCTTTGGAGAAGACTTCACAAAAGAAAAATTTGCAGAAGTTCCCCCTAAATATGTGCATTTGTTCCCTTAAAGGGCGTTTATCAAGGAAAACGATTTAACTATCAAAGTTTTTTGCTTAGCGGAAGTCTTTTTGAGATCATTGTTTCGCAAAATTTTTTTCTTCTTTTCAAATCCTCAAAAAAGTTCAAAACTTCAAATATCCTCAAACTTTTCTTCCCCCTTTTGACATTATCAAAAAGAAAGGAGTTTGAAATGTGTTATAGAAGCATGCATAAAACAATGAATTTTTTTAAGTTCAATTTCTCTATTAATCTCAAGGATGAGATATTCCCCCTTTCAAAAGGAATTTGATTTCCTCTTTTTATATTTAACAAGCATGCATAATTCCCCCTAAAGAAGTGAAATATATCAAAACATGCACATTAACTTAAAATAGGGGTACCAAGCCTATTTTGAGTTATTCACTAAATAAGCATACAAGCATTAATCATTAAACAGATATCAAAGTATTTAAATCATAATAGAAATCCTTAGCTTACTAGGAGTTAGTTTAACAATTCATATAATCAAATAAACATAAAGCAATAAAAAGTGACTTGATGAAGAGGAGACAATCAATCTTGGTCTTCATTATCATCACTATCCTCTTCATACGGTAGGTGGATGCCAAAATGCTCATATAAGTCATCAATACGACGATCCAAGCGACCCGTGCGATGATCTACACGAGACACACGACGATTAAGTGCTTCAAGTTACCTACCATGCTCTATTTCAATCCTTTGGATGTTTTGGTTGATGGATTGTAATTCTCTCATTACATCAACCAAGGAGGGTGGTTCTTGAGCTTGAGGTGCTTGTGGAGGAGCTTGCTCTTGAGGACCTTGTTCATCAACATTTCTTCTTCCCATTTTGTTGAGAAGATGAGTGTTGATACAAGATTGAGGTGGTACTTCCTTGGCAATTTCATTTGATACATCAATACCAACATAATCAAAGACTTTAGACCATAGGCAAAGGAATCCTAATCCACCATTCCTATCCTTCATCTTGAGCCTAGTCATATGTTGTACTATAAAGTATGGCCAATTAATCTTAATCCCATTTATCATAGCCCACATGACAATCAAATCTTCATCATTTACATTCGCATGCCCGGATATTCTAGGTTGCAATACATAGGTGACTAGATATAACAAAGTTCTATGTTCCGCACTCATTGAATTGCAACTAATTTTTGAGTGAGCTCCTTGTACAAGGTTGAATAAATGCATGGCATTTTCCTTTGAATAACCCCATTCATCAATTGGGGTCTTACCACCTTGAAACAAGTTACCTTGATTTGGCAACTCCCAAATGGTGGCTAACTCATCACCATCTAGCCTATAATCCTTTCTTCCTATCTTGAAGAATAATGTGAAATTTGATTTATCTTCCTCAACAATCTCAATCATGAGTGTACTATAGGCTATGGCAACTAAATCCGGATAATATTTACTCTTAATTTGAACAAAATTCATGAGGCCTTGATGAACTAGAATAGCCTTAAGAGTATCAAACTTATGAATGACAAGAAGGGTCGGATCCAAATACCTCGGAGGAATTTCCTTTCTTCCGGCGAGCCTTGCCTCATAGAATTGAAGATCTTCATTAGAAGCAAAGTACCTTGCCAAAGGATGATCATTTGGAGGTGGAACCACACTTGAAGAGCCTTTTGACTTCTTGATGGTTCTCTTGATTCTAGGCATTGTGCATGATTTTGTTTTATGGGTTTTGTAGAGGAGAATGTGGGGACTTCAAATATGTAATTTGTTTGTAGTGGGTATCAAAGTTTTGTGAGTTGTATGAAGCTATATGTGAGCTTGTTTTGGAGGTTTGGAGGTTTGAATGTGGGGATATGAGTTGTGAGGTTGAAGATGATGAAAAAGTGGGCTTTGTTGCTCAAAAATGCCAAATTCACGTGTTTTTGTGCAATTTGGTCGTGTTTGCATCGATGCAATAGGTTTTGCATCGATGCACATAGCACGTCGTGTGCTTTGCATCGATGCAAAGCTAGGTTGCATCGATGCAAAATGCACCATTTTGCCCAAAATCACCAAATTTTCATCCTTTGGTGGTTCTTTCTTCAATCCTTTGAGTTCCATCATGTATATACTCACTTAAACCATTATAAACTTCAATTTGTTGATCCTCCATTGTTTATAATCTTCAAATTCTTCAGTCTACCTCAAGATTAATCACTCATTCATCAACTCATAAACCTACAAAACAATGGCTAATTGGATATCTCCAATGCTTAAGTTAGTAAGAGATACAAAAATAGCAATATAAATACAATGAATTCAAACAAATCATATTAGATTAGAATCCAAGATACCAAGTTCATTTCGGATGTTAAAAAAACTTTCTTTACATAAAGGTTTAGTGAAGATGTCCGCTAGTTGTTTACTAGTTTCGACAAATTCAATAACCACATCACCCTTTTCAACATGGTCTCTTATGAAGTGATGTCTAATCTCAATATGCTTGGTTCTTGAATGTTGAACCGGATTCTTGGTTAAATTTATTGCACTATTATTATCACATTTGATAGGAATGTGATCAAGCATGAGTCCATAGTCCATAAGTTGTTGTTTCATCCATAAAATTTGGGCGCAACAACTACCGGCGGCTACATACTCGGCTTCGGCGGTAGACAAGGCTACACTTACTTGTTTCTTACTATGCCATGAAACAAGAGAGTTTCCTAGCAAGTGACAAGTGCCGCTAGTGCTTTTCCTATCCAATTTGCAACCGGCAAAATCGGAATCGGAATAACCAATCAAATCACAAGTGGATCCTTTCGGATACCACAATCCAACATTTAATGTTCCTATGAGATACTTCATAATCCTTTTACCGCACTTAAGTGAGATTCCTTAGGATTAGCTTGGTATCTCGCACACATGCATACACTAAACATGATATCTGGCCTACTTGCCGTTAGATAAAGTAATGATCCTATCATGCCTCTATACTTCTTTACATCTATGCTTTTACCTTGTTCATCTTTATCAAGGTAGCAAGTAGTGCTCATTGGTGTGTCCATTGCCTTAGCATTGTCCATTCCAAATCTTTTGAGCAGTTCCTTGCAATATTTGGTTTGGCTAACGAAAGTTCCTTCTTTTCCTTGTTTGATTTGCAAACCAAGGAAGAAGTTGAGTTCGCCCATCATGGACATTTCAAATTCACTTTGCATGAGGTTTGAGAAAAACTTGCAAAGTGATTCGTTAGTTGAACCAAATATTATGTCATCGACATAAACTTGTATCAAAAGGATATTTTTGTTTTCTATCAAGATAAATAAAGTTGTATCAACCTTCCCTCTTCTAAAAACCCTTTTCTATTAAAAACTTGCTCAAACGTTCATACCAAGCTCTTGGAGCTTGTTTAAGACCATAAAGAGCTTTCTTGAGTTTAAAAACATGATTAGGATTTTCATAATCCTCAAAACGGGAGGTTGTTCAACATATACTTCTTCTTTAATGAAACCATTAAAAAAGGCACTCTTAACATCCATTTGATAAAGTTTGAAGTTATAAGAGGATGCAAAAGCAAGTAACATTCTAATTGCTTCTAATCTAGCTACGGGAGCATAAGTTTCGTCATAATCAATGCCTTCCTCTTGATTATAACCTTTAGCTACTAATCTAGCTTTGTTTCTAACAATTGTACCATTTTCATCAAGTTTATTTCTAAAAACCCATTTTGTTCCTACAATTGTTTGATTACTTGGTTTAGGCACCAATTCCCAAACGTCATTTCGTTTGAATTGGTTAAGCTCCTCTTGCATTGCCATAGCCCAATGTTCATCATCAATTGCGGACTCAATGGTAGATGGTTCAATTTGAGAAACAAAAGCACTATATGCAAATAAATTTCTAAAAGTGGATCGAGTTGTTACCCCTTTCGAAACATCACCAATGACGTTGTCTAGAGGATGATCCTTTGAAGTACGCCAATCCTTTGGAAGTGCATTTATTTGTGCTTGTGATGGTTCAATTTCTTCAACTTGAACACTATCCTTTGTTGAGCTTGTAGAGGCTTCATTTAAACCTTTTTCTTTGTCTTCACCATTCAAATTTAGTGAATCAAAGTTTTCTACATTTTCATCAAAATCTTTTCTAGCACAATAACGGTTAGTTTCATCAAAAGCGACATGAATACTTTCTTCCATAGTCATGATGCGTTTATTATATACTCTAAAAGCTTTGCTAGTTAAAGAATAGCCTAAGAAGATTCCTTCATCAGCCTTAGCATCAAATTTGCCTAAGTTATCTTTTCCATTATTTAGAATAAAGCATTTACAACCAAAGACGTGAAGGTGGGAAATATTTGGCTTTCTTCCTTTGTACAATTCGTACGGTGTTTTCTTAAGAATAGGTCGAATGATAATCCTATTCATAACATAACACGCGGTACTAACCGCATCCGCCCAAAAGTACTTAGGAATATTAGCCTCATTGAGCATAGTTCTCGCCATTTCTTCTAAATGACGATTTTTCCTTTCAACCTTACCATTTTGTTGTGGTGTTCTAGGAGAGGAAAAATTATGCTCAGTGCCATTTTTTTCACAAAAAGTTTCAAAAAGATTGTTTTCAAATTCTCCACCATGATCACTTCTAATAGATGATATATGCAAATTCTTTTCATTTTGAATAACTTTGGCTAATCTTTTGAATGCTCAAAATGCATCACTCTTGTTTGCTAGGAACAAGGTCCATGTAAATCGAGAGTAATCATCAACAATAACTAAAGCATAGTAATTGCCACCAAAGCTCATAGTCCTAGAAGGACCAAATAAATCCATGTGCAAAAGTTGTAATGGCCTTGTTGTTGAAACAATGTTTTTGGATTTAAAAGAGGCCTTTACTTGTTTTCCCTTTTGACATGCGTCGCAAATGACGTCTTTTTCAAAACGTAGCTTTGGTAAGCCAATTACTAACTCTTTAGAGACCAACTTGTTAAGATGGTCCATGTTAGCATGAGCTACTCTACGATGCCATAACCAAGTTTCATCATTTTTACTAACAAGGCATTTCACATCATTTGAGGAGACTTCATTTAGATTAATCATGTATACATTGTCAACACGGTGCCCAATTAGCACAATTTCATTAGTGTCTTGCCTTTTTATCAAACAACATTTTGAATCAAAGGTGACTAAGTTTCCTTTGTCACAAAGTTGGCTAACACTAATGAGATTATGTTTGAGATCTTTGACAAGTATAACATTATCTATGGAGGTAGAAGGATTTTTACCAACTTTTCCAACGCCGATTACTTTGCCGGTGTTGTTGTCTCCATAGATCACGTTTCCTCCGTTTGTAGGCTCTATTGCGGTGAATTTTGATTCATCGCCGGTCATGTGTTTGGAGCATCCACTATCAACATACCAATTTTCATCCTTAGCTCCAACACGTACCTTTTTTTCGCTTGCCATTAAGCAAAGATTTGCAACCTCGTCGTCATCGGAGTCGGATTCATCCTCGTTCTCCCATGATATGTATGCTTTCTCCTTCTTCTTAAATTTCTTGTTTTGTCCTCCTTTTGAAGTTTTGGACAATTGGGTTTGATGTCCAACTTCTCCACACTCATAGCATTTTGGTACCTTTGTTTTGCTCTTGAAATTTTTCTTCATTGCAAACTTATTGAATCTTTTTAATAAGAGTGCAAATTCTTCATCTCCTTCTTCTTCATTATCATCACTCTCTTCTTGTAGTGATGTTGTTTTAAGGGCGAGACTTTTCTTCTTGCTTTCTTCACCTTTTTGTCTATTTAGCATAGTCATTTCATAGGTGAGTAGATTACCTCGTAGTTGATCAAATGTAAGTTGATCATAGAGCCTTCCTTCCACAATGGCGTTTACTTTGGAGTTCCATTTTGGTGTAAGGCTTGTAAGCACCTTGGTCACAATTTGTTTATCATTGTACTTTGTGCCAAGCATGCTTAGATTGTTGAAGATCTTGGAGAGTCTTTCAAGAGCTTCTTCAATGCTTTCTTCGTCTTTCATTTTAAAATTTTCCCATTCATGAACCAACATAAATACCTTTGATTCTTTAACGTGGTCGGTTCCTTCGTAAGTGATTTGGAGTTTATCCCAAATCTCTTTAGCGGTTTCACATGTAGAGATCTTCATATAATCATGCTCGTTAAGTGCACAATGAATGAAGTTGATGGCTTTATCATTCATTGCCACTTTCTTCCAATCATCGTCACTATATTCATCTTCTCCTTTCGGTACTTGCTTTAAGACGGAGGCTTCTCCTTCTTTAGCGCTTGTTGTCTTTGTTGGAATGTGATTTCCATTCTCAATCACTTTCCAAATTCTCACATCTTGAGAACGGATCCAAATTCTCATCTTATTTTTCCAATAAGAGTAATTTGTTCCGCTAAAAAGAGGAGGTCTAGCGGTTGAGTTACCTTCGCTAGTGTTGTTGTTGTTAAAGCCTGAGCTTGCCATGATCTTTTCCCTTAAACGGTTAAGTCTTTCAAAGGGTTAAGCTCTGATACCACTTGTAGAACCTATGCACAATTACTCAAGAGGGGGGGTGAATTGAGTATTACAACAACAATGAATATTTTTGCGAAAGTTAAAGACAATATACAAAAGTGTTATTGTACTAGTATTTTTCCAAGAGCTTAACTCAATTGCTAAGCATTTATAAGGAGCTTTTACTTTCCAATAGACACCAACTCAAATAAATTGATCAAGCTTTTCACCAATCGGACTTAAGCTATTCCTTAAGTACTTACGAAGCTACTTTTCGATCACAATTTATTTGCTCAAGGTAAAAGACAATAATATTGAAGAGATGAGTTTGGAGAGATGCAAACGCTATTTAGAGTGGTTCGGCACAATCCTTGTCCTACGTCCACTTTCTTTCTCAATCGCAATTGAGAAGTTCCACTATTGCCAAGCTTCAAGGTGCTCGCGCAAAACCTTTTACAATCCGAGTCCTTAGTTTCTAACACCTCACGATATATGATCACCACTCGTATACTAACCCACTCCACTTAGAGATACCTTCTCTAAGATTTGCCTTGAGTACTTAGTATACCTCTTTGGTATCCTCACCGACTATAGTGTTTATAACTCTTGACTCAACCTTGGAGATCACACTCCAATTTACAAAGTGTACAAGAAAACAATTCTCAAAGAATTGTTGAGATGAATGGGTACTCTCTAGAAGAGTGTATGATTACAAGTTTAGCACTATTGAACCAATTGATATTGCTCTCTCAAATTGTGTATTATAACACCTTAAAAATGTGTAGAATGAAAAAATATGAACAAGATAGTTTGCAAATGCTCAAAGATTGTGAAATAAGGCTTCAATCCATCCATTTATAGATTCCCCAAACCTTAGAAACGTTAGGGAATTAATGGGATGGAGCCTTTATGTCAAAACTAGCCGTTTTTTTATGTTTTTGAATTATTTGCATCGATGCATAACACTTTGCATCGATGCAAATGTGTCTTTGACGCTGAAATTTGAATTTTCAGCTAGGTTGCATCGATGCAAACATCTTTGCATCAATGCAACAAGTCGTTGCATGCTTTGCATCGATGCAAGATGAGTGTGCATCGATGCAAACCTTAAAGAATGGCTTAAAATCACTTCAAAATGCTTAGGATTGATCTCAACTTGTTGGAGTCATTCCTATGCTTTTGTACCTTTGAAAACAAGTTTTTAAACCATTTGGCTAGCATCGAATTGCAGATGTGCATCAAAACATTTTGTGAGTGTTGTGAGAGATTTAGCAATTGGTTCTTAACAAGAAGTTACCTAAGTCCTAAGACACTATACTTGTCTTCAAATGTTGTGGACTAGAGTTTCTTGTTGTTGTTGTGTTGCTTTCAACTCTTCATTCCTCAACGTTGAATGTTGGTTGATCTTTCAATCAAGCTTGTTCATTCAATTTGTTTATTGGTTTGTCTTTCATGTCGTTTGTTGGTTTGTCATTCATCAAAACCTATGAATACAAACTTCACATACAAGCAACATGATTTACAAGCTGGTCACTGCCTTCTTGGATAAATTCTTTCCTCCTCAAAAGCTGAGCAAGCTGAGAGTGGATGTTCAAACCTTCAAGCAAAAAGATGGTGAATCCCTCTATGAAGCTTGGGAAAGATACAAGCAACTGACCAAAAGATGTCCATCTGACATGTTTTCAGAATGGACCATATTAGATATATTCTATTATGGTCTATCTGAATTTTCGAAAATGTCATTGGACCATTCTGCAGGTGGATCTATTCACCTAAAGAAAACGCCTGAAGAGGCTCAAGAACTCATTGATATGGTTGCAAACAACCAATTCATGTACACTTCTGAAAGGAATTCTGTGAATAATGGGATACCTCAGAAGAAAGGAGTTCTTGAAATTGATGCTCTGAATGCCATACTGGCTCAGAACAAAGTGTTGACTCAACAGGTCAACATGATCTCTCAAAATCTGAATGGATGGCAACATGCATCCAACAGTACTAGAAAGGCAGCTTCTGAAGAAGCTTATGATCCTGAGAACCCTGCCATGGCAGAGGTTAATTACATGGGTGAACCTTATGGAAACACCTATAACTCATCATGGAGAAATCATCCAAATTTCTCATGGAAGGATCAACAAAAGTCTCAACAAGGCTTTAACAATGGTGGACGCAACAGGCTGAGCAATAGCAAGCCATATCCATCATCTTCTCAGCAACAGACAGAGAATTGTGAACAAAATACTTCTAATTTAGCCAATCTAGTCTCTGATCTGTCAAAGGCCACTTTCAGTTTCATGAGTGAAACAAGATCCTCCATTAGAAATCTGGAGGCACAAGTGGGCCAGCTGAGTAAGAAAGTCATTAAAACTCCTCCCAGTATTCTCCCAAGCAATACAGAAGAGAATCCAAAAGGAGAGTGCAAGGCCATTGATATAATCAACATGGCCGAATGCACAAGGGAGGAGGAGGACAAAAATCCTAGTGAGAAAGACCTCCTGGGACGTCCTTCAAGCAAGAAGGAGTTTCCTATTAAGGATCCAAAGGAATCTGAGTCTCTTATAGAGACCATAGAGATTCCATTAAATCTCCTTCTGCCATTCATGAGCTCTGAAGATTATTCTTCCTCATAAGAGGATGAAGATGTAACTGGAGAGCAAGTTGCTCAATATTTAGGAGCTATCATGAAGCTGAATGCCAAGTTGTTTGGTAATGAGACTGGGGAAAGTGAACCTCCCTTACTCATTAGTGAACTGGATACCTGGATTCAGCAAATTTTACCTCAAAAGAAACAAGATCCTGGCAAGTTCTTAATACCTTGTACCATAGGCACCATGACCTTTGAAAAGGCTCTGTGTGATCTGGGGTCAGGGATAAATCTTATGCCACTCTCTGTAATGGAGAAGCTGGGATCATTGAGGTACAACCTGCCTTGTTCTCATTACAATTGGCAGACAAGTCAATGAGACAAGCTTATGGAATAGTGGAGGACGTGTTAATAAAGGTTGAAGGCCTTTACATCCCTGCTGATTTCATAATCTTAGACACTAGGAAGGAAGAGGATGAATGTATCATCCTTGGAAGACCTTTCCTAGCCACAGCAGAAGCTGTGATAGATGTCAACAGAGGTGAATTAGTCCTTCAATTAAATGGGGACTACCTTGTGTTTAAGGTACATGGCCATCCCTCTGTGACAGAAGAGAGTAAGCATGAAGAGCTTCTCTCAATTCAGAGTCAAGAAGAGCCCACACAGTCAAACTCTAAATTTGGTGTTGTGAGGCCACAACCAAACTCTAAGTTTGGTGTCAAGACCCCATATCCAAACTCTAAGTTTGGTGTTGGGACTAAACAACATTGACCTGATCACCTTGTGGCTCCATGAGAGCCACTGTCAAGCTATTGACATTAAAGAAGCGCTTGTTGGGAGGCAACCCAATTTTATTTATCTAATTTTTATTTTATTCTATATTATTGTTATTTTGTGTTTTATTAGGTACATGATCATGAGGAGTCATGAAAAAAAATCATAAAAATTAAAAACAGAGTCAAAAACAGCAGAAAAAAATTCGCACCCTGGAGGAAGCACAGGCTGGCGTTCAACGCCAGTAAGATGCATCTGGCCGGCGTTCAATGCCAGAACAGAGCATCATTCTGGCGCTGAACGCCAGAAACAAGCAACATTCTGGCACTGAACGCCAGGAATGTGCCCAGAGAAGAAAAGCTGGCGCTGAACGCCAGTAACAAGCATGAAACTGGCGTTCAACGCCAGAAACATGCTTTACATGGGCGTTGAACACCCAGAATGTGCACCACACGGCGTTTAAACGCCAGAATGGTGTGCAAAGGCAATTTACATGCCTATTTGGTGCAGTGATGGAATTCCTTGACACCTCAGGACCTGTGGACCCCACAGGATCACCTTAGGATCTGTGGACCCCACAGGATCCCCACCTACATTCCCACCTTACCTCCTAATCCGTTTTTGTGATTACTCTTCCCCATGTCACACTTCCCAACACTCTTCACCAATCACCCATTCCTCTTCCCATTACCCCCTTCACCACTCACATCCATCCACCTTCCCCATAACCCCACCTACCTTCAAAATTCAAAACCAACTTCCCACCATTCCACCCAAATGGCCGAACATACACTCCCCTTCCCTATAATACCCATCCATTCTCCTTCATTTTCACACAACACAAACCCCCCTTCTCCCACTTAGCCGACCCTACCTCTCTCCCTCTCTACCATATTTTCTTCTTCTTCTTCTTCTTCTCTTCTTTCTTCTCTTGCTCGAGGGCGAGCAATATTTTAAGTTTGGTGTGGTAAAAGCATAAGCTTTTTATTTTTCCATTACCATCAATGGCATCTAAGGCCGGAGTATCCTCTAGAAAAGGAAAAGGGAAGACAAAAGCTTCCACCTCCGAGTCATGGGAGATGGAAAGATTCATCTCCAAGAGCCATCAAGACCACTTATATGATGTTGTGGCAAAGAAGAAGGTGATTCCTGAGGTCCCTTTCAAGCTCAAGAAAAATGAGTATCCGGAGATCCGACATGAAATCCGAAGAAGAGGTTGGGAAGTCTTAACCAACCCCATGCAACAAGTCAGAATCTTAATGGTTCAAGAGTTCTATGCCAATGCATGGATCACTAGGAACCATGATCAAAGTATGAACCCGAGTCCAAAGAATTATCTTACAATGGTTTGGGGAAAATACTTGGATTTTAGTCTGGAAAATGTGAGGTTGGCATTCCACTTGCCCATGATGCAAGGAGATGAACGCCCCTACACTAGAAGGGTCAACTTTAATCAAAGGTTGGACCAAGTCCTTACGGACATATGTGTGGAAGGAGCTCAATGGAAGAGAGACTCCAAAGGCAAGCCAGTCCAACTAAGCATCATGATTGGAGAGGAAGTAGAAGTTCATGAGGTCATCTCCAATGAAATCTACAAAATAGCCGACAAGCCCTCATCCATGGCACGGCTAGCTTTTCCTCACCTTATTTGCCATCTATGTTACTCAGCTGGAGTTATCATAGAAGGAGACATCTCCATTGAAGAGGACAAGCCCATCACCAAGAAAAGGATGGAGCAAGCAAGAGAGACCCTTCACGGTTCTCAAGAGATGCATGAGGAAGCTCATCATCAAGAAATTCCTGAGATGCCTCAAGGGATGCACTTTCCTCCCAACAACTATTGGGAACAACTCAACACTTCCTTAGAAGATTTGAGCCACAATGTTGAACAATTAAGGGTGGAACATCATGAGCACTCCATCATTCTCCATAAAATAAGAGAAGACCAAAGAGCAATGAGGGAGGAGCAACAAAGGCAAGGAAGGGACATAGAAGAGCTTAAGAACATCATTGGTCCTTCAAGAAGAAGATGCCACTAAAGGTGGATTCATTCCTTGTTCTTTATTTCTTTTTGTTTTCGGTTTTTAATGTTGTGTTTATCTATGTTTTGTGTCTTTACTTCATGATCATTAGTCTGTAACCATGTCTTAAAGCTATGAATAAATCCATTATCCTTCACCTCTCTTAAATGAAAAATGTTTAATTCAAAAGAACAAGAAGTACATGAATTTTGAATTTATCCTTGAATTTAGTTTAATTATATTGATGTGGTGACAATACTTTTTGTTTTCTGAATGAATGATTGAACAGTGCATATGTCTTTTGATCTTGTTGTTTATAAATGTTAAAACTGTTGGCTCTTGAAAGAATGATGAACAAGGAGAAATGTTATTGATGATCTGAAAAAATCATGAAATTGATTCTTGAAGCAAGAAAAAGCAGTGAAAAAGAAAGCTTGCGAAAAAAAAAGTGGCGAAAAAAAAATAGAAAGAAAAAGAAAAAGCAAGCAGAAAAAGCCAATAGCCCTCAAAACCAAAAGGCAAGGGTAAAAAGGATCCAAGGCTTTGAGCATCAATGGATAGGAGGGCCCAAGGAAATAAAATCCAGGCCTAAGCGGCTAAATTAAGCTGTCCCTAACCATGTGCTTGTGTCATGAAGGTCCAAGTGAAAAGCTTGAGACTAAGTGGTTAAAGTCGTGATCCAAAGCAAAAAGAGTGTGCTTAAGAGCTCTGGACACCTCTAACTGGGGACTCTAGCAATGCTGAGTCACAATCTGAAAAGGTTCACCCAGTCATGTGTCTGTGGTATTTATGTATCCGGTGGTAATACTGGAAAACAAAGTGCTTGGGGCCACGGCCAAGACTCATAAGTAGCTGTGTTCAAGAATCAACATGCTTAACTAGGAAAGTCAATAACACTATCCGAAATTCTAAGTTCCTAGAGAAGCCAATCATTCTAAACTTCAAAGGAAAAAGTGAGATGCCAAAACTATTCAGAAGCAAAAAGCTACAAGTCCCGCTCATCTAATTATAATTAATATTCATTGATATTTTGGAATTTATAGTATATTCTCTTCTTTTTATCCTATTTAATTTTCAGTTGCTTGGGGACAAGCAACAATTTAAGTTTGGTGTTGTGATGAGCGGATAATTTATACGCTTTTTGGCATTGTTTTTAGGTAGTTTTTAGTAAGTTCAAGCTACTTTTAGGGATGTTTTCATTAGTTTTTATGTTAAATTCACATTTCTGGACTTTACTATGAGTTTGTGTGTTTTTCTGTGATTTCAGGTAATTTCTGGCTGAAATTGAGGGACTTGAGCAAAACTCTGAAAAAGGCTGACAAAAGGACTGCTGATGCTGTTGGAATCTGACCTCCCTGCACTCGAAATAGATTTTCTGGAGCTACAGAACTTCAATTGGTGCGCTCTTAATGGCGTTGGAAAGTAGACATCCAGAGCTTTCCAGCAATATATAATAGTTCATACTTCATTCGGAAATTGACGACGTAACTTGGCGTTGAACGTCAAGTACATGCTGCTGTCTAGAGTTAAACGCCAGAAAAACGTCATGATCCGGAGTTGAACGCCCAAAACACATCATAACTTGGAGTTCAACTCCAAGAAAAGCCTCAGCTCGTGGATTGATCAAGCTCAGTCCAAGCATACACCAAGTGGGCCCCGGAAGTGGATTTATGCATCAATTACTTACTCATGTAAACCCTAGTAGCTAGTCTATTATAAATAGAACATTTAACCATTGTATTAGACTTCTTTTGACCACGTTTCATCTTTGGTCTCAGTTTTGTTTTATCATTCATCTTAGGAGGCCATTGAGCACGTTTTAGGGGGCTGGCCATTCGGCCATGCCTGAACCTTTCACTTATGTATTTTCAACGGTGGAGTTTCTGCACACCATAGATTAAGGGTGTGGAGCTCTGCTGTACCTCAAGTTTCAATACAATTATTATTACTTTCCATTCAATTCTCTCTTATTCTTATTCCAAGATATACGTTGCACAACACTTTGATGAATGTGATGATCCGTGACACTCATCATCATTCTCACCTATGAACGCGCGTGATTGACAACCACTTCCGTTCTACCTTAGGCCGGGCGCATATCTCTTAGATTCCCCAACAGAATCTTCGTGGTATAAGCTAGATAGATGGCGACATTCATGGGGATCCGGAAAGTCTAACCTTGTCTGTGGTATTCCGAGTAGGATCCTGGGAATCCGGAAAGTCTAACCTTGTCTGTGGTATTCCGAGTAGGATTCCGGTATTGAATGACTGTGACGAGCTTCAAACTCCTGAAGGCTGGGCGTTAGTGACAAACGTAAAAGAATCAATGGATTCTATTCCAACCTGATTGAGAACCGACAGATGATTAGCCGTGCTGTGACAAAGCATTTGGACCATTTTCACTGAGAGGATGGGATGTAGCTATCAACCAAGGGTGATGCCTCTAGACGATTAGCCGTGCAGTGACAGCGCATAGGACCATTTTCCCGAGAGGACTAAAATTAGCCATTGATAATAGTGATGCCGTACATACAGCTTGCCATGGAAAGGAGTAAGAAGGATTGAAGGGAGAGTGAGTAGTGAAGTAGAGTTTCAAGAGGAACACAGCATCTCCATACACCTATCTGAAATTCCCACTATTGATTTACATAAGTATTTCTATCCCTTTTATTTTCTATTTATTATTAATTATTTTCGAAATCCAAAATCAATTTAATCTGCCTAACTGAGATTTACAAGGTGACCATAGCTTGCTTTATACCAACAATCTCCGTGGGATCGACCCTTACTCACGTAAGGTATTACTTGGATGACCCAGTGCACTTGCTGGTTAAGTTGAACGGAGTTGTGTCCACACATAGCAAAGAGCCACAAGAATAATTCCATATAAAATAAAGAATACAATATTGTGAGTATCACAATTTCGTCCACCACTTTTAAATTTGGTGTTGGAAAAGCCTTGCTTTTTGCTTTGCATTCACACTAATGGCACCCAAAGTTGGAGAATCCTCTAGAAAGAGGAAAGGAAAAGTTGTTGCTTCCACCTCCAAACCTTGGGATATGGAGAGATTCATCACCAAATCTCATCAAGACCACTTCTATGAATTAGTGGCAAAGAAGAGGGTAATTTCTAAAGTCCCCTTTAGGCTAAAAATGAATAAGTACCCGGAGAACCGATGAGAAATCCGGAGGAGAGGTTAGGAAGATCTAACCAATCCTATTCCAAAAGCTGGAATCTTGATGGTGCAAGAATTCTATGCTAATGCATGGGTCACTAAAATCCATGACATTAGTGTGAACCCACATCCCAAAAATTGGAGCACCATGGTCCAAGGGAAACCCTTGGATTTCAGCCCAAAAAGTGTAAGATTGGCGCTCCATTTGCCAATAATGCAAGCAGACCTACATCTTTACACTAGAAGAGTCAATTTTGATCAGAGGCTGGACCAAGTCCTTTCAGACATTTGTGTAGAAGGAGCTCAGTGAAAAAGGGATGCTCAAGGCAAGCCTATCCAACTGAGAAGGCTTGACCTCAAGCCCGTAGCTATAGGATGGTTAGAATTCATCTAACCCTCCATCATCCCTACTAGCAATTGGTCAAAATTGGCCATTGACAGAGCCATCATGATCCATTCCATCATGATTGGGAGTGAGGTGGAGGTACATGAGGAAATACCTCAAGAATTGTCAAGAAAGCTAAAAAGCCTTCCTCCTTAGCAAGGTTGGCTTTTGCCCACCTTATCTATTACCTATGCAATTCAGTTAGAATTATCATAGAAGTAGACATCCCCATTGAGGAGGACAAGCCCATCACTAAAAGAAGGATGAAGCAAATTAGAGAGCCTACACATGCACTTCAACAAGAGCATGTAGAGCTGCCTCAACAAGAAATCTCTGAGATGACTCAAGGGATGCATTTTCCTCCCCAAGGCTATTGGGACCAATTGCGTACTTCTCTAGGAGAATTAAGCTCCAACATGGATCAGTTGAGGATGGGACATCAAGAGCATTCCACCATCCTCTATGAAATAAGAGAAGATCAAAGAGCCATGAGGGAAGATCAAAGAGCAATGAGGGAAGAACAACAGAGACAGGGGCGTGACATAGAAGACATCAAACACTCAATTGGATTCCAAAGAGGGAGCAGTAGCCGCCATCACTAAGGTGGATCAGTTCCCTTAATCCCCTGTTGCCTATATCATTTATCTGTTTTCTATGTATTTTATCTTATTGTCTGTTTCTAGTGCATGATCATCTTTATTTTATGCCTTAAAGCTATGAAATATTCCATATATCTCACACCTTGCTTGAAAGAAAAATTTTATTTGAAAAAGAGAAGTATGATGCATGAATTTCAAGTTTTGATAAAGAATAGTTCAATTATTTTGATGTGGTGGCATTGCTTTTACTTTCTGAATGCATGAATGAACAGTGCATGTTTGATATTGGACTTAAGAATGTTGGCTCTTGAAAGAATGATGATAAAAGAGAAGTATTATTGGTAATCTAAAAAATCTAAAAATTAATCCTTAAAGCAAGAAAAGGTAATAAAAAGCAATAAAAGAAAAAAATATATGTATATACGAAAAAAAAAAAGAGAAGCAAGCAGAAAAAGAAAAAGCCAATAGCTCTTTAAACCAAAAGGCAAGATCAAAGGATCCAAGGCTTTGAGCATTAATGGTTAGGAGGACCTAAAAGAAACAAAATCTTAGCCTAAACAGTTCAAAGGAGCTACTTCCCTAACTATATGCTTGTGGTGTGAAGGTGTCAAGTGAAAAGCTTGAGACTGAGCAGTTAAAGTCATGATCCAAAGCAAAAGAGTGTGCTTAAGAACTCTAGACAGCACTGGCTGGGGATTCTAGCAAAGCTGAATCACAATCCGAAAGGGTTCACCCAATTAAGTGTCTGTGACGTTTATGTATCTGGTGGTAATACTGGAAAACAAAGCGCTTAGGGTCACGGCCAAGACTCTAAAGAAGCTGTGTTTAAGAATAAAAAAGAACTAAACTAGGAGAATCAATAGTATCATCTGGATTCTAAGTTCCTAAAGATGCCAATCATTCCGAGCTTCAAAGGAAAGTGAGATGCCAAAACTATTCAGAAGAGAATAGCCACTGGTCCCGTTCATTTAATTGAAACTGAGCTTCATTAAAAACTCTGAGATTTATTGTATCCTTCTCTTCTTTTAATCCTACTTTATTTTTAGTTACTTGGGGACAAGCAACAGTTTAAGTTTGGTGTTCTGATGAGCGGATATTTTATATACTTTTTGGCATCATTTTTATATGGTTCTTGTTATGTTTGGTTTAAGTTTTATTCTATTTTCATAGGTTTTAGCACAAAATATTTTTTTGGATTCTATTTTGAGTTGTTATGTTTTATAATGATTTCAGGTATTTTCTGGCTGAAATTGAGGAGTTTTGGTAAAGTCTGATTCAAAGACAGAGAAAGGACTGCAGATGCTGTCAGATTCTGACCTCAATGCACTCGAAAGAGCATTTCTTGAGCTACAAAAGTCCAAATGGCCCGATGTCAACGGCTATGGAAAGCTAATGTTCAGGGCTTTACAGAAATATATAATAGTTTATACTTTTCTTTGGAAATAAAGGCCCAAAATAGGCATTCAACGCCAGTCATCAACCACGTTCCCGGCGTCCAACGCCCAAAAGGGAGCAACTGCCGTCCAACACCCATTCAGGAGTTCAAAGCAGGCATCCAACGCCCTAGAGGGAGTACCAAATCGTGGCTTCACTCAAACTTAGCCCGAACACTCACCAAGTGGGCTCGAAAAGTGGATTTTCGCACTACAAGACTAGTTTATCTTATTTCTGTTATTCTTAGTTATAAGATTAGTATATATAGGAGGAGATCACCCTTGTTTAGGATCTTCTTCCCCCACTTTTACTTTTGAAAATTTTTGTAAGCTATGAGTCACTAACCTCCTAGGTTAAGATTAGGAGCTCCGCTGATTCGTATGGATTAATAATATCACTATTCTGTTTTAATCTATGATCGATTCTATTCTAAGATGTATCTTCGTTCTTCATCCTAATGAATTGGGAGTGTAACTTGACCATCATCCTTATTTCACATGGGTTCTTGTGAGTCCTTGACGGGATAGTACTGAACCACAAGCTTGATTATACATATCTTAGACGATTAATCCACGACTTCGTTGGGTACTTGGAGACATCAGTGCAGCCGAGGTACGGAAAGATTAGGGCCTTTGTGATATAGGCTAGAACCATAACGCATCATTCTCTGATTCAGAAGATCCGACCTTGTCTGTGGTGCTTTGAGTAGGATCATCAAAGGAATGAACTGTAGGAGCTTCACCTCCATTCAGATTGGATGACCGCTAACCCAGCGTTTTTATCTAAAGCAGAGGAGATTAATGACTGCTGACCCAGTGTTAATCATTTACAGCCTTCCGTGGAATGAATCAATCAAAAGTTGGAGTAGATGGTGAGAAAAGTTGATCTAGAAGGAAGAAGCATCTTTGAAGCCTCAACCTTCTGTTGGGAGAGATCACACCTCTCGTGCGTGCGCACCTTAGCCTTTTTCCCTTTTTCTGCGTACGCACGCCTACGTGCGCATGCACACATAATCCTTTTTCACGTTAAAAAAAAAAAGAAAAGAAGAAGTGATAATAATAATGTTAAAGAGTGCATATGTGTGTGAATTAGAAAGAAGATGAATGAGTGAATTAGAAAGAAGATGCATGAGTGAATGTAAAAAGGGAAATGAATGGGAAGTTAGGTTATTTTCTTTTGTGTAAATAGGTTGATATAGGATTAGGTGGGTGATGAGCGGATAATTTATATGCTTTTTGGCATCATTTTCATATGGTTTTTAGCATGTTTTATTTGTGTTTTATTATATTTTCATAGGTTTTAGTGCAAAAATTCACATTTTTGGATTCTACTTTGAGTTTGTGTATTTTTTGCAATTTCAGGTATTTTCTGGCTGAAATTGAGGAGCTGGAGCAAAAGTCTGATCCAGAGGCAGAGAAAGCACTGCAGATGCTGTCAGGATCTGACCTCCTTGCACTCGAAAGAATTTTTCTGGAGCTATAGAAGTCCAAATTGAGCATTCACAATGGCTATGCAAAGCTAATATCTAGGGCTTTCCAGCAATGTATAATAGTCTATACTTTTCTTCAGAAATTAAAGGCCCAAAACTGGCGTTCAATGTCAGCCATCTACCCCAGTCCAAGCGTCCAACACCCACAGAGGAGTGGCCAGCGTCCAACGCCCATAAAGGTGTCCCTAGCCAGCGTTCAACACTCAAAGATCATCCTAGCACGTGGAAGATACTAAAGCTCAACCCAAACACTCACCAAATGGGCCCTGAAACTGGATTTTCGCACTACAAGCCTAAGTCTATCATATTTATGTAATCTTTAGTCATTAGTTTAGTATTCAAAAGAGAAGTTCACCTTTTGTTATGGACACTTTACCTCTCCTAGCATTTTTTCAACCTTTCATTATATTTTCTATCAGTATGAGTCTATAAACCTCCTAGGTTAAGGGGAGGAGCTCTCCTGAGTTTTATGAATTAATAAAAGTATTACTGTTCTATCTCAATTCGTGTTTGATTCTCTATTCTAATATGTATCTTCGTTCTTCAACCTTATGAATGAGTTGAACCGGCACAAGGTTATCTCTATTCTACATGGGTTCAGCGAGCGTCTTTCATCGGATATCAATGAACCACTAGCTTGATTATACATCTCTTAGACGGCTAATCCATGACTTCGTTCAGGACTTCTCGAGACACCAGTTCATCCGAGGTATGGGGAGATTAGGGTCTTTGTGGTAAAGGCTAGAACCAAAGGCGCAACATTCTCTGATCCAGAAGATTCGACCTTGTCTGTGACATTTTGAGTAGGATCATCAAGGGGAATGAACTGCAGGAGCTTCACCCTCAATCAGACTGGATGCTCACTAACCCTGGTGTTCAGCCTGGAAGAAGATCGGCGACCTCTCAAGAAAGGCGTTGATCACATATAGCCTGCCATAGAAGAAATTATTTACAGTTGGCGTAGACAGTGAGACCGAATTAATCCAGAAGAATAAAGCATCTCTGAAACCTTAACCATCTTCTTATCATTGCATTCACCTTCAATTGAGTAACGTTATCTTTATTTTACTGTAATGCGCTTTAAACAAACAAACAACTTTTCTATCCGCCTGACTAAGATCTACAAGATAACCACAGCTTGATTCAAGCCAAAAATCCTCGTGGGATCGACCCTGACTCACTCAGGTATTACTTGGACAACCCAGTGCATTTGCTGGTTCAATTGTGCAAAGTGTAATTCCGTGCACCAGTGGGGTACTTGACCACTTAACCATATTAATCCTACCCTTACATAACCCCATTACAATCCTCCAAAAACATCATGATATTTGCATTCATGCATCAAATATTTTTTGGTTGTTAGATGACTAGAAAATCCTAGAAAACTTGATTAAAACAGAATTGAGTGATTAAGCCCTACACACTGAGTGATTAGAGCGTATACACATCCAGTGAGGGGTTCGATCGCTCAATTCTATGATTCCATCTCTTATCTTATGTTTTCTTACAAGTTGCTGGATTAATGTTTTGAAAACTTCAAATCAAATCTTTGCACATTGGCCATATTGCATTATCTCATTGCCTTAACCCTAAGGCTTACTTTGGATTGATTGTGATTCTTTTGTTCATTTTGCCAAATTCAGCAGAAACTTTAGTAGAGATATAAGTAGGTAATATTGAACGTAGTTGCATGCATGTAGGTAGTTGTATTCTCAGGATCAACAATTCTCTTCTCCACTTCAATCATACAATCATTTATCTCATGGCAAATCATAAGTGATTAAATTCCAATTCCTTGGCAATTCAATCTCTCTTAACTTAAGCAATTGCAAATTCTTTGATCTAATTGTTCATGAGAAGAGATGAAGAGTGGTCTCTAATTTAGAGCAACACAATTTCATGAATTAAGTTCTAGGATGATTATATGTCACGTATCAATCCTAAACCCAATTTCATAACTATTGTGCGAAAGAACCTCAAGCATAATTCTATGATCCCTTTTTTAAAATAGACATAGAATACAAACAGATTCAATTCCTCTTTCGATGGAATTTGAATCATCAAAATGAAGATCGAAGATCCTTCTAGAGAAACAATACAAGAGAATTGATGATGAAGAATGAAAACAAATTAATCTATTAAATTGCAATAGAGCTCTCTTTCCCAATGAAAAGAGTTAGAGACTCATAACAAAAATATTTGTAAAAGTATGTGAAAGAAAATAGAAAAAGAGAAGAGAATGAGGGTGAACAGAGAGAGTTCGAATACTCCCCTCCCAATGGTGTCCCTCTAAATGATGAAACTAAGGCTTATTTATAAGCTATTATAAATTAAAAATTAAATGAAATTGAAAATAAATTAAAATCAAATAAAAATTAACTACTTCTAGATGATTCTTATGGCCTTGATTTGTTGACAATTGTGGGCTTGCTTGCATGAGTTTTGAGGTGGGCTTAGGTGAAATAATTGAACCAAATTGAGCTCCAGGGGTGGCTTGTGAAATTGGGCATTATTTCACACTAATGCTTCTCATTCTGGCATTAACAACACCTGTTTACATTTATGCTAACTTGTGCACTTGTGCATACGCACAGGTGTGTGCGTATGCACATTTTCAAAAACTTCCAGCTCCAATATCACAGGCATTGTTTGAAGGTAACGCCGGTTATGGTGGGCATTGCCAATGCCCAGAAATTCCTTCCAAGGTGATCTTGGTGTTGTTTGAAGGTAACGCCCTTGTATCTTGGCGTTGCCAACGCCTAGCTTCATGCTTCCTTTGTTCCTTGTTTGCGTTGTTTTGGGATAACTCCTTTTGTTTTGGGCATTGCCAACGTCCAAGGCACACTCCAGGATTCTCTTTTGTGGCATAAGGTGTTGTTTTGAGGTAACTCCCCTTATTTTGGGCGTTGCCAACGCCCTTTGCTTTGATGAGTGTTTTTTAGGCTTAAAAATGCCTATTGTTTGTGCCCCAATTTCATGCTCAGTATAGACTATTATATATTATTGGAAAGCTCTAAATGTCAGCATTTTAAAATTGCTATAAGTGCATTATTTGGGCCTTTGTAGCTCAAGTTATGATCCTTAGAAGAGAACAAGGTCAACCTGGTAAGGTCGCAAGCGTTATTGTGGAATAACACCCCTTATAATGGACATTTCCAATGCCAGCTTATGAGGCTCAAAATGGATGTCCACCCTATACTATTCTATATTCTTGAAACACTCTATATGTCTACTTTCTAATGCCTTTAGAAGCGCATCATTTAAATCTCTATAACTCATCTTTGTACTTTTAGGGTAAATTTTTCCCTCAGATTCAGTATCCACCATGTTGTGCTATATATGGTTGGAAAGATCTAGATTCCTACTTTTCAATGCCACTAGAATCACCTTATTTAAAGTTTTGTAGCTTAAGTTATCTTTATTGGAGTATAAAGAGGTCAAGTTGTCATTTCTTCTTTAAATTTCTCTTTGTAGTTGGCATTACCTTGAATAACGCCCTACTCATTGGCGTTACCTTGGATAACGCCCCTTATCATGCTTCATGGGCCATAGGCCACGCTTTCAAAAGTGTGGCCTAAGGTTTCGAAGCATATCCAAGCTTCAAAGCGTGTCCAAAATCTCCTATTTTCTTCTTTTAAGCTTGTTTTGTACTTTTTGCTTCTTTTCCTACCATTTTCTACAAAATTCATCATATCGAAAGGATCAAAGCAATATACAACTTAAGCACCAAAAATTCGATAATTAATAATTATTCATTAATTTATTATATGAAAAATCATAAAAAAAAACACAACATGATGCGCATACATAATTACTGACTTAGAAAACAGAACCCAGTTTTTGCTGCATAATGTATCCTATTTCAAAAATTCATATCTTTAAAACCACAATTCCAATAATTTTGAAATTTCTTGACATCAAACTAAAAATACCAAAGTTTTATTTAAAATTAGTTCTATTTCAAAATTCAAACGATAGCATTCCCATCAGAGCAAACAAGTTTCCACCGTTTTAAAAGCTTCTGGAGAAAATCATATTTGGCAACTACAATTTAAAAATTTACCATAAATTGTATACTTCACGAAAAGGTCTTAAATTTTTCAGTCCAGCTCCACATATTCCTAGGTTTAATCCAAACTTAGTCCCACGCAATTCCAATCATTATAGAATCAATTATAGTCTTTCAAAGTTGCTGACTTTGTTTAAAAGTAAACCAGAAAATCTGATTTTGCAACCCAACTTTGAAACTTTCAACACGAAACTTTCAAAATTAGACCATAACAACTACACTTGTTATAGTTTACTCTGCCTTTAACCCTATATAATTTTGATCACTATCTAATTATTGGTTCGCTTTTAAAGTTACTGTTTTAGTTCAAAAATCAAGTTCTCAAGAATAGTTTAATCTTTTAGTTTTCAATCCTTCAGAAATCATCAAAATCAATTCCAGCTATTCACAAATCAATTTCACATCCATTGTGATATATCAGATAACCAATTCAACATCAAATAATTCCAAAATAATTCATTCAAAATCAGAGTCTCAATTAATTCATCGCAACAATCAATAACTCAATCACAAATTCACAACTGCACCCAATTTCAATCACAATTTCGAGAAATCACATCAACTAACCATTTCTCAATCAAACTAGCACATTTGCAATTATCCAATTAACTTTATAAGTATTCTAAAATTTAAAATATTTAACTGTAAATCATCCCCTACCTCAGTTAGCCGAGTTTGCATAGATTAATCATGACAACTCCCTTTCCTTTTAATTCATGATAGCAGCGGCATTCCATCACAACCAGAACAATAGTAGTGTCAATTTCCTATGGCAGTGAAGATGGTTATAGCAGGACAAAGTATTCAAATCAAATAGGAATAAAAAACAAACACAACTCTGGAAAATTCAGGACAAGGAATATACTAAAAATCAACTTGGAACAAGCATGGCAGTGACAAAATAAAATGTGTAAATGGACTAGAATCAAATTAAAGAATAGACCAGAACCATCAGCAACAATGGTGACCCCTTCTGAGCTCGATGGAAAATACCCGGCGATGGCTCCTTCAGTGCCAATGGCTTCCATCGACAGCAGCAATGACGACGAGGCGTGGCAGCAATGACAGAGTCGACCTCTCCTTCCTCCTTACCTTGCAATTCGTACGGCAATGGTACTGGGCAGAGGCAATGACAACAGGTTTGACGGTGACAACCGTTCTCAATCGCGACCCTCTCTTCCCCCGCTAGCTTCGACGGCGTCAATGGCGACGGATGTGTGGCGACGGCTCTGGGCAGTGACTCCCTCGTGAGTGCTCTCTCTCTGTCTAACAACATCGGCTTCTCTCTCTCTCTCTCTCTCTCTCTCTCTCTCTCTCTCTCTCTCTCCCTTTTGCTCATGCTCGATGGTTGATGGTGATGGCGGTGAGGTTTCAGCCACGTCGTACCCTCCTCTCTTCCTTCCTCTTCTTCTCTGTTTCCCTCTGGTTCTACGTGTGCGTGTGTGTGTTTTGTGTATTACGTTGAAGAGTTAGGGTTAGTGAAATTACGATTTTTTATTTGAGAAGTTAGGGTTAGGGTTAGAAATTAGGAATTTTATAAAGGTAAAATAGATATTTTTATATAATTGAACGGTAGAATAATAATTTTAAAACTAAATGTACTCCATTAAAAGTATTTAAAAACACTATTTATCAACATATCGCTAAGTTCACGTAATTATTTTTAATTTAAATTATAAAATGCATATATTAATCATATTCTATAAACTACAGTTTAAATTAAAAATATCAATTATCCAAATTAAATTATATAACTTTTTATCATTTTTTCCATTACCAGAATTTTAATTTCAAATTATATAAAATAACCAATTTTAATAAAATTATACAAGAATATTGATTAACTTAAACTCAAGGTATTTATAAAATCAATCCAATCATTCTTAATAGATTATTTTTAAAAAATAAGGAACTCGAATTAAATCATATATGATTCATAATAGAATTTAGTTAAATTAAATTATACAATTTTCACTACTAGAAAACTAGTTATTACAGACAGATATTTTCGACGGATTTTATCCCACGGAAATACAAACGGAATTTCAGAGGAATTTTTTGTCAGAAAATAAAAAAAATGAATTAGCATAAATTACAGACGGAAAAGAAAATCCGTTGATAATTTTGTCGGAAAAATTAATTTTTTTCATGGGAAATGGTTACAGACGGATTTTCCGTCTGTAATTAAATGGACAAAAATGGTGCGTTTTGTTAAATTATTACAGACGGAAAAATCGGTCTGTAATTTAAAAATTTTCGTCGGTAATATTGACTTAAACCTAAACGCTACTTCTATACCCTCGAGCTCCACAGTTACGCTCCAAACATTTTACAAGCAGCTTCAGACTCCATTCACACTCCAAATTTTGCTCCTCAGCGCCACATTCTTCCATCACCGCTGTTCCATAACCACAGTCATCCACCGCATTCTTCCATCATCAACACCTTTGGGACTTCCATCACTCTCGTCGTTGTCAATCATCACTCTCAGTAAACCTAACTCTACTTTTATGAGTATAAATTTTAATCCTCCTTCAGTGACTTTTTCTTCTCTTCAAACCCAACATCGATGGTGAGTATATTTTCTTCCAGTTAGTTTAATTGCTGCTTGATTTCATTTCCGGTTTAGAATTAAGCTAGGGTTTGCTTTTGATTTTGTGATTTATTTGGTTGCTGTGATGAATTTTTTATTTAATCAAAGCATTTCGAATGATGCATGTAAGCTGTTTGATGAAAAGCATCAGAATGGTGTTTATGGATGTCTTAAACATAAAAATTATTGATCTATTCTGCCCTTATTGTTTGATTATAATGTAAATGTTTGATGTTTGGTTGCCCTTTTCTATGATGATCATGATGAGATATGTGCTTGATCGATGATGGTGAAGTTGTTGAATTTTTGTTCTTATTATGCAGATTTTAATGTTTGTCTTCATAAAAATAGTTTATTTTTCTCATTATTAAACGAAAACATTCTTCTATCTTATTTTAAAAAACCAGATATATTAGTTTTAAACGGAAACATTCTTCTATCTTATGTGCTTTCTAATAAGAAAACATACTTGCTCTCCTATTGCAGGATTATATTTGATCAGAATATCTTAGCTTGCAAGTGATTTCTGAAGAATCAATTTGTTTCATCAAAACAAATATTGCAAATTATAGATAGTAATGTTCATTGACTGTTATTGCCATCTATATTTGTGTGTTTTAATGCAATTTAGATTTTCATATATGAAAGGGATGGGGAATCTTGTTTATATAAGGATCTGGTTTGGTTATCCGCTGGAATTCCATGTTTAAGGACTTGGTCCATGGCATTTTTCAATTACGTAAGTTGTTAACCAAACTTATAACTACTTTAGGAACTCAAAAATGTAGTGATTGGTCATGTCATCCTCTTACAGAAGAGCAGATAACATATGCAGCTATGGATGCTCATTGCTTGGTTGAAATATTTAACATCTTCAATTCAAAAGTTGCCAATACAGGTTTGTATGCTTGAAAATTTTATACCACTAAATCTGCACCTGTGTATAATGTCTAGCATGTCATCGTGTTGCATTTCTTTTTGTTGTCAGAGTATTTAAAATTTCATGGTTATTGATTGAGCATTTTCTCACTAAAGTTTTGAAAATGTTTCGAAAATGTTTCAATTATGTGTTTGTGGTTTTTTGTCTAGTGCTATTTTGAATCTATCTTCTTGCATCCTCCTTTTTTCATTTGATCCCTCTAGTTTTTTGTTACTTAATAGCTAAAGATTCACATGTTCAGTATTTGGCTTAATATACTTGATAAAGCTTTCATGTGGGTAGTCAATTAGGAATGCTTAACTTGCCCTGGTCCCACAAATAAGTATTATTGCATGAAATACTCAGGATTTATATAGCATCCCTGGAATTAAAGGTTTATGGTATAATCAACTTGACCATCATTTTCCATTATAGAACAAAGCAAATTCTTGCAAAGCACAATCATCTATCAAATTTTTTATTGTGAAAGAGTTGTTGAAGTTAGATGGCGGAGGAATACAAAGATATATTGAAGATTCCTTGATTTATAATGATAGATACTAATAAGAAATTGTTAGGGATAGTATGTGATGCTTGATGTTGTATTTAAAGAGAGTGGTTCTTCCCACTTAACAACTGATTTTTAATGTGTGAGTTCTCACTTTCCTTAAGTACTTAACAGAAATCAAATTAATATTCTAATTTGGCCACATATATTTTGCTCAAATATGGACCTTTCATATGACTGTTTTTGTTTCTTATATCCATCCACTTTATATGTATAGAAACCTTTTTCATTATGTTGCCAAGTGTCACTTTTCTCGGATGAGAGCTTTAGATCATTCTATCTAGGATACAAACGAGGCCTTGTTGACTATGTTGCCAAGTGTCACTTTTCTCGGTTGTTGTAACTTATCTGTCAAACCATTCCTCGAATGGTTGACTTTACCTTGTGTATCAATTTTGATGACAATTATTCAATTGTAATATGTACACTTTACTTAAGAAACCCAGCTATTTGATAGCTCCTATTTCCTAATAATAACTAAGCAAATAATTTTAATTTGGCTGAATTAGACCTTAGCTCCTATTTCCTATTTATTGTGTATACTTTTTATGTGAGATATTGAAACAACCTAAATGATTAACTATTGTTGTCTGTTCTCTACTTTAAATCCGAAAATGCAGTTCTAGGTCTTCCATATGCATTAGCAAGCCTTTCATTCTTTAAACAGAAAACATATATACTGTATCAACTTTAAATCTCTATGAATCTTCATCATACAATTTATTTTTCTACAGTGTATCTACCATGTATGTCCTATGAATGGTCTTGTTCTAGCAAGGGGCAAAAATTTTATAAATAAAACTCACATCCTATCTAATAATAAATAAATGATATATTAGCATAGAATACAGGACAACTATATTAAAATAAAAATACTCATCCAAAGTGTGACAAATTTTAGCATAGCTATGTGATGTGTCAACAGCTGCAGAGGGAGAAGGGTTTGTGGGCACTGGAACTGAACCAAACACATTTGCACCAATTGAGTTTGTGGTGTATACAATTTAACCTAGACTACTCACTTGTGTTGTGTTTTTAGATCCTTAAAGATAGACGGTTGAATGAGACTGCCGTTCTTGGTGTCCCTGTGAAAGCCACAATCAAAGAGGTATTTTTGTAAAAAGCAAATCCTGATAGATTATTCACAAGCTTAATATTTAGTTTGCTACATTAAAATAAATTTGGTGGAAGCTGAAGTTATTAGTGAGAGATTGAATCATTTATTTGTTCCCCTCAGAATATTTTAAATTATGCACTACTATAACATGTTTTTAGCCTCACCTAACTGTTTTTAGCCTAACATGTTTTAAATTCTCTTCAACTTTTAGCCTCACCTAACATGTTTTGCAATTTAACTTAGACTACTCACTTGTGCTGTGTTTTTAGATCCTTAAAGATAGACGGTTGAATGAGACTACCGTTCTTGGTGTCCCTGTGAAAGCCACAATCAAAGAGGTATTTTTGTAAAAAGCAAATCCTGATAGATTATTCACAAGCTTAATATTTAGTTTGCTACATTAAAATAAATTTGGTGGAAGCTGAAGCTGAAGCTTAATATTTTAAATTCTGCACTACTATAACATGTTTTTAACCTCACCTAACTATTTTTAGCCTAACATGTTTTAAATTCTCTTCAACTTTTTGCTTGGATTTCAGGTTAGTGTAATTCTTGTATTGTAAACTTCATTGATTTCTAGGATATTGTATGATAAAGGAAATATTGCTTATGTTGTGTTGTTGCTTTTATTGCATTGAAAATATAGATATGGTTAAATATTGATAGGGTGTTGTATGAGAGATGAAATGTTACTTGTGTTGGATGATTTATAGGTACTAAAAACATCGAATTCGTAAGATATGTCTTGGCACCATCGAGTGTGGATGTATGATAGGTTGAATCCAACAAGAGGGGATATTAAACCTGAGTTTTATGACAAGGTTAAGGAGTTTATAGAAACGATTAGTAAGTTAAATGTTGTGAAGTCGAAAGGAAAGTGTAGATGCCCATGCGTTAAGTGTAGATGCACAAATTATAAAGAGCTGAACATTATTAAGATGCATTTGTTGGAAAAGGGGTTTATGCCAAATTATTGGATTTGGACAGAACATGGAGAGATTGACGACATAGGGATTAATCAGATGGGATTCAATAATTGTGGGGAAGGTGGTTCAGAAAGTGGTGCAAATGTGGAAGAATGTGATATGTATGACATTAGCTGAGAAGACAACTCCAAAAGGTATCATGAAATGGTTTTCGATTCTGCTGGTCTAGAAGATCCTCATGTAGAGGCTAAAAACTTTTTTGATCTTCTTGAGGCAGTTCAAAATCCTTTGTGGGAAGGTTGTGTGCACTCTCAACTATTGATAGCTGTTAGAATGCTATACATTAAGGCCGAGAGAAACCAATCACAGGAGTCATTTAAGCAATGGGCCACCTTAATTAGGGAAATTGCTCCTGAGGGTAGTGCTATACCTAGGGATTACTATGAGGCTAAGAAGTTAATGCAAAAGCTTGGATTGAAGGCAATCAAAATAGATTGTTGCTCAAACAATTGCATGTTGTATCGAAAAGACGATGCTGCTCTAACTAGTTACAAGTTTTGTGAAGCACCTAAATTCAAGCCTATTTCCGATGGTGATTGTAAGTCCAAGAGAGTTCCTATCAGACGGATGCACTACTTACCCTTAATCCCTAGACTTCGAAGGCTTTATGCGTTAATGAGTTCAGCTCCGCACATGACGTGGCATATAAAAAACCAACGTGATGATGGCGTGATGACCCATCCGTCACATGGGGATGCATGGAAAAGCTTTGACCGTATCCACTCTGATTTTGCTTTGGAGCCTAGAAACATTAGGTTAGGTCTTTGCTCTGATGGTTTTACCCCAAATATCCAATTTAGCAAGCTTTATTCTTGTTGGCCCGTAATTATAATTTCATACAATCTACCTCCTGGAATGTGTATGAAAGATCCCTATTTGTTCTTGACTTGCTTAATACCTGGTCCTAATAACCCTAAAGCCAACCTTGATGTATTCTTGGGACCCTTGATTGACAAATTAAATGAGTTGTGGAATCTTGGTATTTTGACGTATGATATTGTAGAAAAGAAGAATTTTGTCTTAAAGGCAGCATTGATGTGGACTATCAATGATTTTCCGGCTTATGGGATGTTGTCTGGGTGGATGACACAAGGAAGATTGTCATGTCCTATTTGCATGGAGGATACCAAGTCTTTTACACTATCACATGGAGGCAAGGCATCATGGTTTGATTGTCATCGGAGGTTTTTGCCGATAAATCGCCCTTATAGGCACAATAAGAATGACTTCAGGAAGAATAAAATAGAAAGTGAAGAGGCTCCTACCAGATTAAGTGGTTTGGAGGTTTGGAAAAGGGTTAACGGACTTGGGAAGATATCAGATAATGGAAAGTGGATCAAATCGCGAGAGTATGATATTACTCACAATTAGACTAAGCAAAGTGTGTTTTGGGAGTTACCTTATTGGAAGGATAACCTAGTTTGTCACTGTCTTGATGTAATGCACATAGAGAAGAATGTACTTGATAACATAATGAATACTGTTATGGACACTGATAGTACTAAAGACAATGAAAAGGCTAAGTTAGATCTATCTGAACTGTGCAAGCGTCCAGATTTACATTTGCGGCATGTCGGTGATAATTATTAGTCCAAACCTAAGGCAGCTTATACTTTAACTTCTAAACAGCAACAAGACGTGTATAAGTGGGTGCAACAACTTAGATTTCCAGATGGTTATGCATCTAACCTTGCTAGATGTGTAAGTCTTTCCCATGGGAGGTTTATTGGTATGAAGAGCCATGATTGTCACATTTTTATGCAGTGCTTGCTTCCAATTGCATTCAGAGAACTACCTACAAATATATGGAAGCCTCTTACCGAGTTAAGCCAGTTTTTCAAAGACTTGTGCTCAACCACCCTCAAAGTTCATGATTTAGAGGTTATAGAGCAGAATATTCCCATTATCCTTTGCAAGTTAGAAAGGATATTTCCCCTGAGATTCTTTAATGTGATGGAGCATTTGCCAATTCATCTAGCATATGAGGCACGTGTGTGTTGATTCCAGCCTATTAGTTGATTCAAAGACACCTGGAAGCTCTAGTATATCTCCTCCATCAGAAATTGCATCGGTTCCTAATGTTGTCACAAAACAAAGATTGGTTCCAGATGGAAAAATAAGGTAAAATTTGATTGCTTGAATTAGAGAAATAATTACTTTTTTTTAGTTTCCTAACATGTCAATTCTTTATGAAATTATCAGTTGGTTACCTTTCCCTCCTGGTTCGCAAAAGATTACAGAGATCATCAAGAAACGGTATGATAAACCATATAAAAAGTTTGGGGATGTCCCTCTTCTGACAAAGAAGCTTTGGTTTAAGGAGTGGAAGGTAAAAATATCATATATATCAATAATCATATATGATTTATGTATATCTTTGTCATCTATACTATAATTCTACCCTTTCTTTTTTGCTAATGTGCTGATTAATAACTTTATTCCCTTGTATCCTCAATAACAAGCTTTTATACATGAGAATATGCAAGAGAAATTATATGCATAACGTTATTGGTGCGCGAAATTGTGAACAATACTTTTCACAACTCTCATAATCCCCGGTCATGAACTCCAAAAACTTGGTAGTTCAATTCCATGGCATTACACAACTTCGCACAACTAACCAGCAAGTGCACTGGGTCGTCCAAGTAATACCTTACGTGAGTAAGGGTCGATCCCACGGAGATTGTTAGTATGAAGCAAGCTATGGTCATCTTGTAAATCTTAGTCAGGCAGACTCAAATGGATATGGTGATGAACGAAAATAACATAAAAGATAAAGATAGAGATACTTATGTAATTCATTGGTAGGCACTTCAGATAAGCGCATGAAGATGCCTTCCCTTCCGTCTCTCTGCTTTCCTACTGTCTTCATCCAATCCTTCTTACTCCTTTCCATGGCAAGCTCGTGTAGGGTTTCACCGTTGTCAATGGCTACCTCCCATCCTCTCAGTGAAAGCGATTGCATATGCTCTGTCACAGCATAGCGGAATTCAGCTGTCGGTTCTCGGTCAGGCCGGAATAATATCCATCGATACTTTTGCGTCTGTCACTAACGCCCCGCCTGCTAGGAGTTTGAAGCACGTCACAGTCATTCAGTCATTGAATCCTACTCAGAATACCACAGACAAGGTTAGACCTTCCGGATTCTCTTGAATGCTGCCATCAGTTCTCGCCTATACCACGAAGACTCTGATCTCACGGAATGGTTGGCTCGTTTGTCAGGCGAGCACTCGGTTGTCAGGCGATCAACCATGCATCGTGCAATCAGGAATCCAAGAGATATTCACTAGAGCCTTGGTTGCTTGTAGAACAAGAGTGGTTGTCAGTCACCTTGTTCATAAGTGAGAATGATGATGAGTGTCACGGATCATCACATTCATCAAGTTGAAGAACAAGTGATATCTTAGAACAAGAACAAGCGGAATTGAATGGAAGAACAATAGTAATTGCATTAATACTCGAGGTACAGCAGAGCTCCACACCTTAATCTATGGTGAGTAGAAGCTCCACCGTTGAAAATACATAAGCATAAGGTCTAGGCATGGCCGAATGGCCAGCCTCCCAATGATCTAAGATAGCATAAAACGAAGATAGCTACCAAAGTCTTCTAATACAATAGTAAAAGGTCCTACTTATAGATAACTAGTAGCCTAAGGTTTGCAGAAATGAGTAAATGACATAAAAATCCACTTCCGGGCCCACTTGGTGTGTGCTTGGGCTGAGCAATGAAGCAATTTCGTGTAGAGACTCTTCTTGGAGTTAAACGCCAGCTTTTATGCCAGTTTGGGCGTTTAACTCCCATTTGGGTGCCAGTTCCAGCGTTTAACGCTGGGATTTCTTGAGGTGACTTTGAACGCCGGTTTGGGCCATCAAATCTTGGGCAAAGTATGGACTATCATATATTGCTGGAAAGCCCAGGATGTCTACTTTCCAACGCCGTTGAGAGCGCGCCAATTGGGCTTCTGTAGCTCAAGAAAATCCACTTCGAGTGCAGGGAGGTCAGAATCCAACAGCATCTGCAGTCCTTTTCAGTCTCTGAATCAGATTTTTGCTCAGAACCTTCAATTTCAGCCAGAAAATACCTGAAATCACAGAAAAACACACAAACTCATAGTAAAGTCCAGAAAAGTGAATTTTAACTAAAAACTAATAAAATTTACTAAAAACTCAACTAAAACTACCAAAACATACTAAAAACAATGCCAAAAAGTGTATAAATTATCCGCTCATCACAACACCAAACTTAAATTGTTGCTTGTCCTCAAGCAACTGAAAATCAAATAAGATAAAAAGAAGAGAATATGCAATGAATTCCAAAAACATCTATGAAGATCAGTATTAATTAGATGAGCGGGGCTTTTAGCTTTTTGCCTCTGAACAGTTTTGGCATCTCACTCTATCCTTTGAAATTCAGAATGGTTGGCTTCTTTAGGAACTCAGAATCCAGATAGTGTTATTGATTCTCCTAGTTAAGTATGATGATTCTTGAACACAGCTACTTTATGAGTCTTGGCCGTGGCCCAAAGCACTCTGTCTTCCAGTATTACCACCGGATACATACATGCCACAGACACATAATTGGGTGAACCTTTTCAGATTGTGACTCAGCTTTGCTAAAGTCCCCAATTAGAGGTGTCCAGGGTTCTTAAGCACACTCTTTTTGCCTTGGATCACAACTTTATTCTTTCTTTTTCTTTCTTTTTCTTTTCTCTCTTTTTTTTTCGGTTTTCTTCTTTCTCTTTTTTCTTCTTTTTTTTTTGTATTCACTGCTTTTTCTTGCTTCAAGAATCATTTTTAATGATTTTTCAGATCCTCAGTAACATGTCTCCTTTTTCATCATTCTTTCAAGAGCCAACCTTCATGAACCACAAATTCAAGATACATATGCACTGTTTAAGCATACATTCAGAGAACAAGAGTATTGCCACCACATCAAAATAATTAAACTATTATAAAATTCAAAATTCATGCAATTCTTTCCTTTTTTCTCAATTAAGCACGTTTTTATTCAAGAAAGGTGATGGATTCATAGGACATTCATAACTTTAAGGCATAGACACTAAGACACTAATGATCACAAGACACAAACATGGATAAACATAAGCATAAAATTCGAAAAACAGAAGAGTAAAGAACAAGGAAATTAAAGAACGGGTCCACCTTAGTGATGGCGGCTCTTTCTTCCTCTTGAAGATCCTATGGAGTGCTTGAGCTCCTCAATGTCTCTTCCTTGTCTTTGTTGCTCCTCCCTCATGATTCTTTGGTCTTCTCTAATTTCATGGAGGATGATGGAGTGTTCTTGATGCTCCACCCTTAGTTGTCCCATGTTGGAACTCAATTCTCCTAGGGAGGTGTTTAGTTGCTCCCAATAGTTTTGTGGAGGAAAGTGCATCCCTTGAGGTATCTCAGGGATCTCATGATGAGAGGGGTCTCTTGTGTGCTCCATCCTTTTCTTGGTGATGGGCTTGTCCTCATCAATGGGGGTGTCTCCTTCTATGTCAACTCCAACCGAATAACAGAGGTGACAAATGAGATGAGGAAAGGCTAGCCTTGCCAAGGTGGAAGACTTGTCCGCCACTTTATAGAGTTCTTGGGCTATAACCTCATGAACTTCCACTTCTTCTCCAATCATAATGCTATGAATCATGATGGCCCGGTCTAGAGTAACTTCGGACCTGTTGCTAGTGGGAATGATTGAGCGTTGGATGAACTCCAACCATCCTCTAGCCACGGGTTTGAGGTCATGCCTTCTCAATTGAACCGGCTTGCCTCTTGAATCTCTCTTCCATTGTGCGCCCTCTTCACATATGACTGTGAGGACTTGGTCCAACCTTTGATCAAAGTTGACCCTTCTTGTGTAAGGATGTTCATCTCCTTGCATCATAGGCAAGTTGAACGCTACCCTCACACTTTCCGGACTGAAATCCAAGTATTTCCCCCGAACCATAGTAAGATAATTCTTTGGATTCGGGTTCACACTTTGATCATGGTTCTTGGTGATCCATGCATTGGCATAGAAATCTTGAACCATCAAGATTCCGACTTGTTGAATGGGGTTGGTAAGTACTTCCCAACCTCTTCTTCGGATCTCATGGCGGATCTCCGGATATTCACCCTTTTTGAGTGAAAAGGGGACCTCGGGGATCACCTTCTTCAAGGCCACAACTTCATAGAAGTGGTCTTGATGCACCCTTGAGATGAATCTATCCATCTCCCATGACTCGGAGGTGGAAGCTTTTGCCTTCCCTTTCCTCTTTCTAGAGGTTTCTCCGGCCTTGGATGCCATAAATGGTTATGGAAAAACAAAAAGCAATGCTTTTACCTCACCAAACTTAAAAGGTTTGCTCGTCCTCGAGCAAAAGAAGAAAGAAGAGAGTAGAAGAAGAAGAAATGAGGGAGAAAGGGATGGCTTTGTATTCGGCCAAAGAAGGGGAGAAGTGGTGTTTAGGTTGTGTAAAAATGAAGGAATGAAGAAGGGTATTTATAGGAGAGAGGGGAGATGGAGTTCGGCCATTATGGGTGGGTTTGGGTGGGAAAGTGGTTTGAATTTGAATGGAAGGTTAGGTGGGGTTTTATGAAGGATGGATGTGAGTGGTGAAGAGAAAGATGGGATTTGATAGGTGAAGGGTTTTTGGGGAAGAGGTATTGAGGTGATTGGTGAATGGGGGAAGAAGAGAGAGAGTGGTGGTGGGGTAGGTGGGGGTCCTGTGGAGTCCACAGATCCTGTGGTGTCAAGGAAAAGTCATCCCTGCACCAAATGTTGCTCAAAATCACGTTTTGAGCCATTTCTGGCGTTAAACGCCGGGCTGGTGCCCATTCCTGGCGTTTAACGCCAGGTTCTTGCCCTTTTCTGGCGTTTAACGCCAGTCTGGTGCCCCTTTCTGGCGTTAAACGCCCAGAATGGTGCCAGACTGGGCGTTAAACGCCCAACAGCTAACCTCACTGGCGTTTAAACGCCAGCAACATCTTCCTCCAGGGTGTGCTGTTTTTCTTCCTGTTTTTCATTTTGTTTTTGCTTTTTTCATTGATTTTGTGACTTCTCATGATCATCACCTACAAAAAGATAAAATAACAAAAGAGAATAGTTAATTATAAAACATTGGGTTGCCTCCCAACAAGCGCTTCTTTAATGTCATTAGCTTGACAGAGGACTCTCATGGAGCCTCACAGATACTCAGAGCCATGTTGGAACCTCCCAACACCAAACTTAGAGTTTGAATGTGGGGGTTCAACACCAAACTTAGAGTTTGGTTGTGGCCTCCCCACACCAAACTTAGAGTTTGACTGTGGGGGCTCTGTTTGGCTCTATTTTGAGAGAAGCTCTTCATGCTTCTTCTCCATGGTGATAGAGGGATATCCTTGAGCCTTAAATACAAAGGATTTTTCATTCACTTGAATGATCAGTTCACCTCCATCAACATCAATCACAGCCTTTGCTGTGGCTAGGAAGGGTCTGCCAAGGATGATAGATTCATCCATGCACTTCCCAGTCTCTAGGACTATGAAATCAGTAGGGATGTAATGGTCTTCAATCTTAACCAAAACGTTCTCTACAAGTCCATAAGCTTGTTTTCTTGAGTTGTCTGCCATCTCTAGTGAGATTCTTGCAGCTTGCACCTCAAAGATCCCTAGCTTCTCCATTACAGAGAGAGGCATGAGGTTTACACTTGACCCTAAGTCACACAAGGCCTTCTTGAAGGTCATGGTGCCTATGGTACAAGGTATGGAAAACTTCCCAGGATCTTGTCTCTTTTGAGGTAATTTCTGCCTAGACAAGTCATCCAGTTCTTTGGTGAGCAAAGGAGGTTCATCTTCCCAAGTCTCATTTCCAAATAACTTGTCATTTAGCTTCATGATTGCTCCAAGGTATTTAGCAACTTGCTCTTCAGTGACATACTCATCCTCTTCAGAGGAAGAATACTCATCAGAGCTCATGAATGGCAGAAGTAATTCCAATGGAATCTCTATGGTCTCATTTTGAGCCTCAGATTCCCATGGTTCCTCATTGGGGAACTCAGAGGAGGTTGGTGCACGCCCATTGAGGTCTTCCTCAGTGGCGTCCACCTCCTCTCTTTCCTCTCCATATTCGGCCATGGTTATGGCTTTGCACTCTCCTTTTGGATTTTCTTCTGTGTTGCTTGGGAGAGTACTAGGAGGGAGTTCAGTAATTTTCTTGCTCAGCTGACCCACTTGTCCTTCCAAATTTCTGATGGAGGACCTTGTTTCATTCATGAAACTTTGAGTGGTTTTGATTAGATCAGAGACCATTGTTGCTAAGTCAGAGGTATTCTGCTTAGAACTCTCTGTCTGTTGCTGAGAAGATGATGGAAAAGGCTTGCCATTGCTAAACCTGTTTCTTCCACCATTATTGTTATTGAAACCTTGTTGAGGTCTCTCTTGATTCTTCCATGAGAAATTTGGATGATTTCTCCATGAAGAATTATAGGTGTTTCCATAGGGCTCTCCTAGGTAATTCACCTCTTCCATTGAAGGGTTCTCAGGATCATAGGCTTCTTCCTCAGATGAAGCATCCTTAGTACTGCCAGGTGCATTTTGCATTCCAGACAGACTTTGAGAAATCAAATTGACTTGTTGAGTCAATATCTTGTTCTGAGCCAGAATGGCATTCAGAGCATCAATCTCAAGAACTCCTTTCTTCTGATTAGTCCCATTGTTCACAGGATTCCTTTCAGAAGTGTACATGAATTGGTTATTTGCAACCATTTCAATGAGTTCCTGAGCCTCTGTAGGCGTCTTCTTCAGATGAAGAGATCCTCCAGCAGAGCTATCCAAAGACATCTTGGATAGTTCAGAGAGACCATCATAGAAAATACCTATGATGCTCCATTCAGAAAGCATGTCTGAGGGACATTTTCTGATTAATTGTTTGTATCTTTCCCAAGCTTCATAGAGGGATTCTCCATCCTTCTGTCTGAAGGTTTGGACTTCCACTCTAAGCTTACTCCATTTTTGAGGTGGAAAGAGCTTTGCCAAGAAGGCATTGACTAGCTTTTCCCAAGAGTCCAGGCTATCTTTAGGTTGTGAATCCAACCATATTCTAGCTCTGTCTCTTACAGCAAAAGGGAATAGCATCAGTCTGTAGACCTCAGGGTCAACCCCATTAGTCTTGACTGTGTCACAGATTTGCAAGAACTCAGCTAAAAACTGATGAGGATCTTCCATTGGAAGTCCATGGAATTTGCAATTCTGTTGCATTAGAGAAACTAATTGAGGCTTAAGCTCAAAGTTGTTTGCTCCAATGGCAGGGATAGAGATGCTTCTCCCATAGAAGTTGGGAGTAGGTGCAGTAAAGTCACCCAGCACCTTCCTTGCATTGTTGGCATTGTTGTTGTTTTCGGCTGCCATGTGTTCTTCTTATTTGAAGAATTCGGTCAGGTCCTCTAAAGAGAGTTGTGCTTTGGCTTCTCTTAGCTTTCTCTTCAAGGTCCTTTCAGGTTCAGGGTCAGCTTCAACAAGAATGCCTTTGTCTCTGCTCCTGCTCATATGAAAGAGAAGAGAACAAGAAGATGTGGAATCCTCTATGTCACAGTATAGAGATTCCTTGAGGTGTCAGAGGAAAAGAAAAATAGAAGAAAGAAGGTAGAAGAATTCGAACTTGATGAGATAAAGTTCGAATTGTGCATTAAGAAGGAGTAGTACTCCATAAATAGAAGGATGTGAGAAGGAGGGAAGAGAATTTTCGAAAATTAATTAGAAAGATGTCAAAAATATTTTAAAAATTGATTGATAATTTTCGAAAATTGAAAGTGGAAAAGAAATCAAGTGATTTTTGAAAAAGATTCTGAAATTAGAAGTTAAAAAGATTTGATTGAAAACTGATTTTGAAAAAGATGTGATTAAAGAGATATGATTGAAAAGATTTGATTTGAAAACAATTTTAAAAGATATGTTTTGAAAACAATTTTTTAAAAGATTTAATTTTGAAAATCAATGACTTGTCTAACAAGAAAAGATATGATTCAAACATTAAACCTTCCTCAACAGAAAAGGCAACATATTTGAGATGTTCAATCAAATCATTAATTGTTAGTAAGTATCTTTGAAAAAGGAAAGGAATTGATTTTGAAAACATTTGATTGAAAAGATATGATTTGAAAAAGATTTGATTTTGAAAAGCTTAGAAAACTTGAAAAAAAATGATTTGAAAAACAAAATCTTCCCCCTTTGCCATCCTGGCGTTAAACGCCCAGAATGGCCTCCATTCTGGCGTTTAACGCCCAAAATGCTACCTCTTTGGGCGTTAAACGCCCAACCAGGTACCCTGGCTGGCGTTTAAACGCCAGTCTGTCTTCTTCACTGGGCATTTTTGAATGCTCAGCTTTTTCTGTATAATTCCTCTGCAGCATGTTCTGAATCTTGAATTCTTTGTATTATTGACTTGAAAAGACACAACTTAAAAATATTTTTGGATTTTTTTTTTAATAATCAAAATGCAACAAGAATGAAATAACAATGCATGCAAGACACCAAACTTAGCAATTTGTATACTACTGACACTATATGAGACACATAAACACTCAAGCCAAAAGAATTCAAAGATCAGAGTAAGAAATCATCAAGAATTACTTGAAGATCCTTAAGATACATGAATGAATGTATGCAATTGACACCAAACTTAAGATGAGACTAGTGTCTCAACAAGGAACATAACATATTTTTGGTTTTTATGAAATTTTTTTTTTTTGAATTTTTTTTTGTGTTTTTCGAAAATTAAGTGAAAAAAGATATCAAAATTCTTTAATGAGAATTCCAGGAATCAGTGCAATGCTAGTCTAAGACTCCGGTCCAGGAATTAGACATGGCTTCACAGCCAGCCAAGCTTTCAAAGAAAGCTTCGGTCCAAAACACTAGACATGGCCAAAGGCCAGCCAAGCCTTAGCAGATCACTGCTCCAAAAGCAAGATTTGATAAAAATCAACAAGCTCTTGTGATGATAAGTTGAAACCTCGGTCCAATGAGATTAGACATGGCTTCTCAGCCAGCCAGATTTCAACAAATCATCATGAAACTCTAGAATTCATCTTCAAGAATTTCGAAAAAAAAAATACCTAATCTAAGCAACAAGATGTACCGTCAGTTGTCCAAACTGAACAATCCCCGGCAACGGCGCCAAAAACTTGGTGCGCGAAATTGTGAACAATACTTTTCACAACTCTCATAATCCCCGGTCATGAACTCCAAAAACTTGGTAGTTCAATTTCATGGCATTACACAACTTCGCACAACTAACCAGCAAGTGCACTGGGTCGTCCAAGTAATACCTTACGTGAGTAAGGGTCGATCCCACGGAGATTGTTAGTATGAAGCAAGCTATGGTCATCTTGTAAATCTTAGTCAGGCAGACTCAAATGGATATGGTGATGAACGAAAATAACATAAAAGATAAAGATAGAGATACTTATGTAATTCATTGGTAGGCACTTCAGATAAGCGCATGAAGATGCCTTCCCTTCCGTCTCTCTGCTTTCCTACTGTCTTCATCCAATCCTTCTTACTCCTTTCCATGGCAAGCTCGTGTAGGGTTTCACCATTGTCAATGGCTACCTCCCATCCTCTCAGTGAAAGCGATTGCATATGCTCTGTCACAGCATAGCGGAATTCAGCTGTCGGTTCTCGGTCAGGCCGGAATAATATCCATCGATACTTTTGCGTCTGTCACTAACGCCCCGCCTGCTAGGAGTTTGAATCACGTCACAGTCATTCAGTCATTGAATCCTACTCAGAATACCACAGACAAGGTTAGACCTTCCGGATTCTCTTGAATGCTGCCATCAGTTCTCGCCTATACCACGAAGACTCTGATCTTACGGAATGGTTGGCTCGTTTGTCAGGCGAGCACTCGGTTGTCAAGCGATCAACCATGCATCGTACAATCAGGAATCCAAGAGATATTCACTAGAGCCTTGGTTGCTTGTAGAACAAGAGTGGTTGTCAGTCACCTTGTTCATAAGTGAGAATGATGATGAGTGTCACGGATCATCACATTCATCAAGTTGAAGAACAAGTGATATCTTAGAACAAGAACAAACGGAATTGAATGGAAGAACAATAGTAATTGCATTAATACTCGAGGTACAGCAGAGCTCCACACCTTAATCTATGGTGTGTAGAAGCTCCACCGTTGAAAATACATAAGCATAAGGTCTAGGCATGGCCGAATGGCCAGCCTCCCAATGATCTAAGATAGCATAAAACGAAGATAGCTACCAAAGTCTTCTAATACAATAGTAAAAGGTCCTACTTATAGATAACTAGTAGCCTAAGGTTTACAGAAATGAGTAAATGACATAAAAATCCACTTCCGGGCCCACTTGGTGTGTGCTTGGGCTGAGCAATGAAGCAATTTCGTGTAGAGACTCTTCTTGGAGTTAAACGCCAGCTTTTATGCCAGTTTGGGAGTTTAACTCCCATTTGGGTGCCAGTTCCAGCGTTTAACGCTGGGATTTCTTGAGGTGACTTTGAACGCCGGTTTGGACCATCAAATCTTGGGCAAAGTATGGACTATCATATATTGCTGGAAAGCCCAGGATGTCTACTTTCCAACGCCGTTGAGAGCGCGCCAATTGGGCTTCTTAGCTCCAGAAAATCCACTTCGAGTGCAGGGAGGTCAGAATCCAACAGCATCTGCAGTCCTTTTCAGTCTCTGAATCAGATTTTTGCTCAGAACCTTCAATTTCAGCCAGAAAATACCTGAAATCACAGAAAAACACACAAACTCATAGTAAAGTCCAGAAAAGTGAATTTTAACTAAAAACTAATAAAAATTTACTAAAAACTCAACTAAAACTACCAAAAACATACTAAAAACAATGCCAAAAAGTGTATAAATTATCCGCTCATCAGTTATTCCCTTTATTTTTTGCTAATGTGCTGATTATATGCAAGAGAAATTATAAATGGCTTGAATATAATGTCCTGCAAGAAAAATATCATGAGAATATATGTTTCACTTAGCTTTATAAATGTCCTGTATATAAATTGCTAAGTTTTGTTTACCTATTTCAATCAGTTTTGAATAATCATGTTGATATACCATAATTCATGATATATAGTTATATACTCTCTGTTTATTTTTCGAATAAATTCCTTACATAATTAAAATAGGAATATACAGGATCCAAAAAGAGGTAATAATGAATCATGAACTGGAGTTATTTTCTTGTATCTAAAAAGAGCTTAATACTGGGTTATTTTCTTGTCTTATCTTATATTATAGTATCTTTTTTATGTGCAGAGCCATTTTCTTATTGATGAAGATGATGAGTAGTTTTTTTAGAAGGCTTTCAAATATAGGACAAGTAAGCGATTTAGCCAAATGATGTCGGATATCCGTGAGGGTGTAGATACAATCCACGAATGGCTAATTCCTGCTTATAAAAAGGTGTTAGAAAAGTACTAGGAAACGGATGAGAAATGGAAAAATATAAGAAAAAAAATGAGGGAGAATCGAGCGTCACTCTTAGGTGGTTCTGTCCATTGCGGTGGTTCTATTCCACTGAGCTCAACTATAGAGAGGATGGTAACATAATTTAAGTGGCTTTAGATCTTATTTAATAGACATTTATTTATATAAAATTTTTTTATTCTGTGTTTATGTGAAATAGAAGAAGCAGTTAGACCGTACACCAACTCATGAGGAAGTCTTCAAGAAAACCCACACACTTAAAAGTGACAAGTCTAAATGGGTGGACAAACGCTCTCAAAACACTCATGTGAGATATAGTATAAATATTAAGTAGATAAATTTTTCACTTCTACTATTTAGTTTCTTCTCTGTTACTTATTATTATTATTAGTAGTTGTTGTGTTTTTTAACTTTGTTTTTATAACAGAATTACATCCAAAAACCAGAGTTATAGTACCTTTGTTTTTTAACATTTCAAGAAAAATGAAACTCTAATTTCTTCCAGATCTGAGCAAAGCAACATGTGTTTTAATTTACATATCTGAAAAAGATGGATTCACTGTTCCTTTTGCTGCATTTTCAGTGAAATGTTGTAGTAATTCATGAATATAAGAATATTGAAGAATGTAAAACTAACTATGCATGAATATAAGAATATTGAATTACACCTATATATATATATATATATATATATATATATATATATATATTCTAATCAATCAGTATTTGATATGTTAATGAATTGAGTTTTTGTGTGGCAAACAAATGCTGTTAAAAACCTTTTCTGTGTGTGGCAAACAAATGCTGTTAATAATGCATGCTACCTAATTGGGATATTCTCAGCTGTTTGATGTCTTGATTTATGTCATTTATTCTTCTACTTTAGTTAATTGTTCCTTTTGCCAATTGTTCCTGTTGCTTTTTGTGAGAATATTATTTTGTATTTTGTAATGAGAATCATGAATATTTTAGAGCTTATTCTATCTGAATTATTGGGAAAGGATGAAATTTTGTTGGTATTTTTTCTTTTGATAATAATCATTGTGCAACAGGAGAAGTTTATAAAAAAGTTAGTAGAATTTCAGGCCCAACATGTCGAGGCTTAAGCACAAGGAATGGAGCTACCACCAATTGATGAAGACTTGATTTGGGAGGAAGTGTGTGGTGGGCAAAAGAAGAATCGAGTTTACGGAAAAGGAGCATTCTTTTCTAGCTCTATTAAATCTAGAACCACTTCTGCCAACTCTGTATCTGGAAGAGCATCTACAAATCAAAATTCTGTTCCTGATTTACGAGAATAGATTCATAATCTCAATGAAGAGCTTTTTCAACGTGTTACTCAATAGATAGATGAGCGTATTAGTAAGTTGTTAGATACACGATTGGCTCCTTTGGAAAAGACTCAAAAGAAGTTAGAAAAGTTAGAACGGGCAATTGGAAAGGCCAAGAAGAAAAAGCTGAAACAGAAGAGATGGAATGAGGCTTATGTTAGCTATTACAAGAAGGTTAGAGCGTCAAGTAGTTCCACTACTGCTCCACCGCCACCGCCACCGCCACCGTCACCACCGCCACCTTCAATCTCTTCGGATGAAGACTATGATGATGATAGGGATGAAGATGACACTGAGGACTATAGTTGATATATTTAGTATGGTTGAACAATATACTGAGGATTATAGTTGATAATACACTTTGTTTATATCTTGAATTATATTGACTTGCTTGTTTATAATACTTTTCTTTTAGCTTTATAATATGATGAATTTGTTTATTTTTTGTAATATTATAAATATTTGAATACTAATTAGATAAAAAATTGTAATTATTAAATTTATATTATTTTGTATAAAACAGGTTTATTTTACAATGAAAAAATCTAAAAAAAATTCTATTTTATCTTATTGATAGTAATCTAAAAAAAAATTACCGACGGAAAATCTGTCGGAAAATCCGTCTGTAATTATCGACGGAAAATCCGTCGGAAAATCTGTCTGTAGTCTGTAATTACAGATGAAAAATCCGTCTGAAAATCCATCGGAAAGTTCGTCGTCTTCAGAAAATGGGTGGAAAAAATCTGTCTTTATTAAGCCATTTTCTAGTAGTGTCTTTCTTATTTTTCAATTACCGAAATTATAATTTCAATTATACCAAATATTAAATAAAGATTATACAAAAATTATAATTAATTTAAGCTCCAATTATTATAAAAATTACATATGACTCCTAGTATTTTTAAATTCAAAGTATCATAAAGTTTTATTTAATTGCTTTCAGTACAATAATTTTCTTAGAATAAAATCCTCAACAAATATACTAAATCATAAATAACTCATTATTTAATTTTCAAAAACTCGGAATGTTACATAAAAAGCAAGGAGATTTTGAAAGAAAGTTAGTAAATAACAAAGAAAAAGAGAAAAACAAGAAAGCCAAGATTGAAGGAGCACTTCCAATGAACTTTAGTGAGTTGCCAACCTTGACCTCTTCACACTTCAATGAGATTAACTTGAGTTATAGATGTCCAAATGAAGCAGTTCTAATACATCCAAATCCTGCATTGAACATAGCCCAATCTCAAGTGCTCTCAACCTTACGCATCATGCAGCAACCCCTGCGCCTCACGCCCCTCTCCTTGCGCCTCATGCAACCACCAACCTCACCTCATGGAGTTGCCTTTTCTTCATGCGCTTCACGCCTCACTTCCTGCGCCTCACGCAGCATACCATGCGCCTCACGTGGGAGGCCTTGCGCCTCACGTAGCATCACAGAGGCCACCAACTCATTAACTTTGGGATTGCGCTTCACGTGTGGCTTGCTATGCCTCATGCACCAATCATGGGCCACTCCCAAGACTTTTGATTCCTTGATAAATCTCCCATAATCTCCAATTCTTTAAAACATTCATTGATAATTGTGAAGAATTATCCACAGCTTGACTTGGAATGAAAAACTACTAAAGGAACATTAATTAGTTTAGATTTGATTTTGTGTTAATTTGATTTGGTTTGAATTCTAAAATAATTAGATTTAAGAGTCAATATTTAAAGAGGAGAGAGACACTCACGTGGCTCTCTTCTTGCAGCCTTTTTGAGTTCATAGTTTTTTTTTTTCAACACTTCATGAACAACTAATTTTTTTTTTAAGGTTAGGAGCTCTGTTCATCTATATATGGATTATTAATCTAAGTATTTTTCTTTATTTGAGGTTTATGCTTTAATTTATTTCATGATTGAGTTTTCGTTCTTCATCCCTAAAGATTTAGAATTGTTGAAAAATATTCTAACTCTGTTTTAGATTCTAAATGTTGTTTTGCAAAAAGTAATATTGGAATTAGTTTTAAAATATTTTCTCACTACTTTTTTATTTAACTAGGAATAGTATTTCAAAGAGTGTGCAACACTACTTTGTGATTTTCAATTGCTCTAATTTGAAAAAATGACATAAAATTTGGATTAGAAAACTTTTGAAAATCATTCTTTCTTGCAAGTTTCAACTGTTTAGGATTAACTTGGATAAGTGACATATGATTCAACCTATGCACTATTCTTGAATCTTATTTGAAAGTAAATCAGATTTGTACATCACCTCTTTTCTTAAATAATTGACTAAGAAATTAGTGATTAATTAGGTTAAAAACAAATTAAATTGCTAAGAAATTGAAATTTGATTATTTATAATTTGTCGTAATTGATCTCTGCATGCCTCAATTAAATAAACATAAGGATTATTTTTCTAAAGAGTGAATATCTCTGAAACCTTAACATTCTCATCTTCATTGTCTTCACATTCACTGTTTGTTTTTTATTGCCTCTGTTTACACGTTTGCTTTAATATAATCCTCATTCATTCTTCTATTTCTTGATTTGTCTAATTAAAATAGTCAATTAATCATTATTGTTTAGTCCTTTAATTCTCGTAGAAACAATAACTCACTCACTATAACATTACTTGATACGATTTGATGTACTTACCGAATTGTGGTGTTGCGAAATTCCGCATTAATCACCTTCGTTCTTGAGTCTATTAGCAAGAACTTTGGTAATGATTTTACAAGACATGTTGCATAAGTGGATAGGTTGCATCTGCTCGTTTTTGACTTGTGATAGGTTTAATTTTTGGAATCAAGGTTATTAAGGTTTCGTTGATCTCTCCAATGTTCTTCGGATTGTTGAGAATATTCCCAATCATTTTACACACATCGGGTTTAACGCAACCCCATTTATTCTGATAAAAAAGAACTTGAATACCATTTTTGTCTGAAATTTTAAGACTACCCATGCTAAAGATTGAGTTCTTTATCTTCTGGTTAGCAATAGAGCAACCAATAAAATTCAAATCAACATTAGAAAGTACAAGCAAAGCATTGTTGAAAATAAAATAAAATAAAAAATCAGAAAGACTATCAAAATAGAGTTTAGAATAAAAGGAGGTAGTCATATCTTTAAGAATAGTGTTATTGAAATCTAAACACCATGTCACCATCATTACTTTGAAGAGAAACACTTTTATTTCTTATTCTTCTAGCCATGATAATTTCATAAAAGTACTTAGTATTTTCGTTTCTCATCTCTAACTAAATTTATAGAACCATGACATTTTTCTTTTGTTTAAGGATATCTTTATATTCTCTCCACAATCTAATTCGGAGCTCTTCAAGAAAGTTGTTGCTGTTATTAGAGAGGATTGCTGCGATCCCATTAAATCTTAGAATTTTATTTTTTTTCTTCTATGGAATACTTAATTGATACAAGATCATAGGGAACATATAAAAATGATTTACATTACGGAATCCAAAGTTGGAATTAAAAGATGAATTTCTTTTTATTGTAACGTAGTATTTTGATACAATCGGATTAATTTCTCCAACCCCTTAACATATATAATCTAGAAACACCAGTTTAAGATTTAATTAATAAGAATAGATAGATCCCGAGTTATGCATCATATGTTTCTCAAGCTCAAATCTGAAGTTTTTTATTCCATAACCAACTCTAATTTATTTTTTCCCACTTAATTATAAAATTATTGGCTAAAAAGATGAATTCGACTAATAAGAAAACAAGTGACTAATCAATTATTATATTATTATATTAGAAATAGAATTATTATTCATTGAAAACGCGAATTAAAGAAGAAGACCGAGGAGGGTGGGACTTGGGAGAGCAAGAAGACAAGAGAGGGGTCCACTCGCCACAACACCATTTCCCACTTGCCCATTTCTCCTCCCTCTATTATGCAATGTGACTTTGTTTATTATTAAAAAAACCATTTAAATAACCATATTAATGTCTAGGTAGTAGCTCCTCACGTTTCATCTTATATAAAAATTTAGAAAAACCATCTCCCCAAACCCAACTTGGTCAACTTTGCTAAACCATGGTTAATTAGTGTGTCATCATCACCCAAGAAAGAAAGAAAATTAAAAGGGTTTAGTTTTAGAACACATAATAAATTTATTATTAATAAAGAAATTTAAATATTTTATATTTTTAATAAAAAAATTTAATTAATTTATAAAATTAACATATATTTTTAAAAAATAAAATAAATATACTCAAATTAAAATTATAAATATACAATTTAATCGTATATTATAACAAGTTGCTATTCACACAAATTATTAGAGTAATTTTGAAGTAAAAAAAAAATAATAATTAAAATATAAATATTTATTTAATTAAATATATTAAATTGTTTAAAATTTTAATTTTTAATTATTAATTTTTACATAAAATTATTATAATATCTTTTTTAACACTTATCGATTACAGATTCAAACTTTAATTTTAGAAATAGAATAATTAATTAATACATACAGTACCTTTTAGTATTTAGTACTTAATTAAACAACATCATTGTTACAAAAATGTGTTAGGAGAATTTATCATATTTTAAAAGAAAACACACGAAGTTTCAAACCCCATGAGAGCGACAACATTATTAGGTACATCAAATAAATCAACATCATCAGCATCGGCATCTTAATCAAGTCCATCGTCTAACCCCACCCACAAACTCGACTTCTCTTTATTTATTTATTTTTATCACACAACGTTAACATACTTCAATAATCTTTATGCTTTACTATATCTTTACACCTGTTATCACGGTTGCCCCACATAATTAATATATGTGTCAATTATTTTTTAATCCACTCCATTACATTTGTTTTTTGGTGTCTGTCTACTATATACGTTTTATATATAAAACATCATTTGTATACTTTTATCTATTAATTTAAATTTTTTAACAAAAAGATAATTCCATACAATAATATGAAATTTTTATGACAAATAATTTAGAGTTTGTTTTTATTATTTATGTAAAAAAGTTTTATAATATATTTATTGTAGTTTAAGAGAATAAGAATAGAAAAAAGGAAGATGCTCATCAGCTTTTGTTCCTTTATTTCTTTACTGAAATTCTTGGTTAATAATGTGGTACAATAATTAATTAAGTGGAATTCTTAATTATGTATTTCCAGCTCTTATTGCCTCAAAAAGTATGCGTCATGAGTTAAAGGGTTGTGGATAAAACATACTTTTAATTATGAATTCATTAGGTATTTAAATAAATAGACGGATATCCAGTTTTACTTTATGATTTCATCTATCTATGAAAAAAAGATAGCCTAAAATAAGATATTATGGTAATATATATTAATGCAACAGAATTGTGATAGCATTTTGTTTCTCTTTTCCCTTATAATTCCTCGTGTCCGACAGCAAAACCTTTTCAATTATTTTTTTCTGGTGTACATTTTTTTTAAAAGGAAGAGTTAGTTTTATATTTTTCACCTAGATTTTGTTCTTTTCTTTATATATAAATATATGCTAGTTCTCCACGCACACTTATTGAAGACTACTTTCTGTTTACGAAATCCCGTTTTGTATGACAAGTATTTGGATTGAATTCTCTTCCTTTAAATTGACTCTTAATAAGAACATATACTGAATTACCTAAAAAAATTCATGAAATAAAATAATACAATAAAATAAAACACAATATTTTTTTTCAGGATATATATAAGCTGCAAGCAAGACGGAGATCCGGGATCCCATTGCTACATGACTTCATCAGATTGAAGATAAATTTGTTTCATATAAAACGTTAGATTTTTTTCTCTTTTTTAATTTCTTTGGTCAAGAAAAAGCACGAATACCCTCACCAATTTATAAAATTATTAATTAATATTATTATAAAAATTACGAAGATGAATAATTCTTTCTAAAAAAAATTAGAAGTCAATATATATTTTTAACTAAACAATAGAAAATTGATGATTAATGTAAATTTAAATAAAAGACAAAAATAAAAAGGTTAGTCAACTAATATTTCTGATTATATGTACTTTTGACATGTATCATAAACACATGCAACATGCATATATCCTCATCAATAATTAACTCACATATGAATATATATTGTTAAATTTTATAGATGTATCCCAAAAAAAAAATATATTAAGAGCTTTTCATGAACTGTAGATTTGTTTATACAAATTAAGTATAAACAAAATCTCAAAAAAGGGAAACAGAACTTTCCTTTTCCGGTAATGTTGTAACATAAGTTGGCCAACCATTATTGACTCAATTAATAAGCCTGTTATGAAATCAGTTAGTTTTCTGAAAGTGTAAATTAATTAACAATTGATAATTATTTTGAATACAAACATTTTTCATAGATATTTCAAAATAGAAACAGTAATAAATGTAAATATGTTAAAATTATAAATATTCAAAATATTGAAATTTTAAATTTTTTTCATTAGCTCTTTATGTTTCGTTTTGTTAAGTGCTAAAAAAAGAAAATCTAATTATATTTTTAATACATTCTCTCGCATAAAAAATTGTTTATATTTGTATATCTATCTATCTATGTGTGTGTGTCTTATACTAACTTTTTATATAACAAGATCCAACTCTAAAAACATCTTGGATATTATATTATGAAACAATCATGCTATATATAGATAAAAAATAAATTACTAAATTTCATATAATGTATTTTAAAATATAAAATACACTTTTAAAATAAGTTAAAAAAATATAATTTTTAAAAATATATGATAGTTAATTTGGCAGTTAGTTGTTGTGTGAACATATATAATATTTTTTGTAATGAAATTATTTATTTTGAAAATTTAAATCAATAAAAAATACATAAATAATTATATTTCTAATATATTAGAAACACACTGTTACCAAATTTAATTAAGTATTTATATTTTTAATTATTTAAATAAATTAAAATAAGTTGAAAAGCCTTTATTTTGGATAAACGACGAAACAAAGTATGCAAAATTACTTTTATTGACTTATTTTTAGAATTGCTTTCTCTTCAACTTTTTTTTTTTCGATTAGTCGTGTTACTAAAGTAATTAAAAATCTTACTTTGTTTCTTTAATAAATAATCTAAATAACTAGCCATTTTACTAACAAATATAACATTTTTGTCAATCTCTTTTTTTTTAAAAAAAAAAACATACAATGTTATTTATTTATTTATTTAAAATTTAACTGATGACCCTAATAAGTGAATCTACTATAGATTTTAGTTCCTTTGTCTTCTCTAATTCTCTTCCTCTTTCTCTCCATTCTTGTGCTTCTAGCCTTCTACTTCTACTTCTTCTCCTCCTTCCTTTTCTTTTTCTCCACTTCATCTACCTTGGTTCCTCTCTCTTTGTTTCTTTCCTTCTTATTAAACCCACCCCCACCACCATACCACACCTCTTTTCCAATTCCACCTTCACAACTTCACCAAACCCCATACCTTCTCTCTCCCCTCTGTCTCTCTCTTTCCCTGATCTCCTTATATTTCATTCCCATATTCACACCCACACCACTTCCCTTAAAATAAACCAAAAGCACAGAACTCTCACAAACACCCCCCCTCCTCCCCTCCCCCAAAAAAAAAAAAAAAAACATAAAACCAAACTATACAGTATATTTTTATGAACAGTATGTATGACCATATAAAATAAAAATCATTACCCTTGTTTTCTGTTTCCTACTCTTTTTAACAATATTATCTATCTATATTTTTCTTTCCTTTTTTTTTCATAATATATATTTCTCTTTCTCTCTCTTTCTTTCTTTTGCTTTGATATATGTCGATGGCTGGTTTGGATTTAGGAACAGCATCACGCTTCGTTCAAAATCTTCACAGACCAGACTTACACCTTCAGCAACAACACCATTACCAAGATTCCCAAGAACAACAACAACACCACACACCAGATCGTGCACCTGCACCTCAGTTCTCCGGCGAAGAAGATGATACCAGCCAAGGCGGCGGAAGCGGAAGCGGCGGTGGAGGCGGTTTTGAGCTCGGCTCCGGCTCTGGAGGCCGGCGCCCTCGAGGCCGTCCGCCGGGCTCGAAGAACAAGCCGAAACCGCCAGTCATCATCACAAGAGAGAGTGCCAACACGCTAAGAGCTCACATCCTCGAAGTTGCGAGCGGCTCCGACGTCTTCGACAGCGTCGCTACCTACGCGCGGCGGCGCCAGCGCGGGATCTGCATCTTGAGCGGCAGCGGAACCGTGACCAATGTTACTATCCGGCAGCCAGCTGCGGCAGGCTCCGTTGTCACGCTCCAGGGAAGGTTCGAGATCCTGTCGCTCTCCGGCTCCTTCCTCCCGCCGCCTGCACCGCCCGGTGCCACCAGCCTCAGCATATACCTCGCTGGCGGCCAGGGACAGGTAGTCGGAGGAAACGTCGTCGGAGAGCTGATCGCGGCGGGGCCAGTGATCGTCATCGCCTCGTCGTTCACGAACGTGGCGTACGAGCGGCTTCCGTTGGACGAGGAGGAGCAGCTCCAGATTCAGGCTCCCGGAAGTGCGGCGGCTGGAAGTCAGGGCTCCGCCGGCGTCGGAAACAACGCTTTTCCAGATCCTTCTTCGGGTTTGCCGTTCTTCAATTTGCCGCTTGGTATGCAGAATAATAATGTTCAATTGCCTGTTGACGGTTACTCTTCAGGTCCACGCCCTCCGTATTAAGGGCACGGTGTCCTTCTCAAGGGCCTCTGCCCTTATTTCTTTGATATGTTGATAAAGCTATTGAGAAGTGAACGATGTGAAAGTGAAAGAGGTCTCAACTCAATTAGTAAGGTGCGATTTGCAAATTTCATGGATTATTACTATGCTACTGCTGCTTCTTCTTCTTGTTCATGATGAATATTGTAGTGAGTAGTTTCAGTGTTGTACTTTAATTAATTTCTTCTTCTACCTAATTAGTGAGTTTCTCATTGGATTTTTTTGGTCTTTGGAACTTGACTTACTTTAATTAATGATCTTTGTTATCCATTATTCTGTTATTCCTACATGTAGTTCTAACTTCTAACACGGCTCTAGCTAATAGCCTAGTACTCCTATAATTATCTCTCTCTTTTTTTTTTAATGGTTATTTTTCTTTCGTGATATTTGAGGGTTAAGCTTTATAGTAATAGCTTTGAACTACACTCATAATAGTTGTTGCACTACTAGAACTACATGTTTCTATGATAGGAGCTTCCTGTTGTTAGAGACACATGAAGCGTTAATTAACTCGTCATTTATGTTAGAGCTTTTTAATTTGTTCCCCTACTTGCCCTAAATCTATTAAAACGACACATATTACTAGGATCGTAATGGAAACCCTTAATATTAGTTTTCAAATAATCTAACTTGTTTAATGTTACAAGTTTTACAGATAGGTATTCAAGTAGTTGCAAACTTGCAATTAAGTCTTTGTGTTAGGTAGTCGTGTATATATGAATGTCTGTGCAAATAATACAAATGTTTATATGCATCTTTCGGTTAAATACACTAGCTAGCGACTTTTAGGAAACACAGATGACCCTTCAAGATAGAAATGATAAGTTTAAGAAACGGTAGTAGAAATAGGGGATTTAGCATGTTGTAAGATTATTATTATTATTATTATTATTTTACTTCCATATACCTTATCGTATGTTTTGCTTTCTTACTGTTTATGGAAGTCAAGATTGGTTTCCTTTTATTTCTTCAGCGCTAGGTAGCTTGAAATTTTTAGTACCTTATTATAATTTATATTTTCTAAACATTACTCTTGAATATTTCTATACATTACTGCTTAAGATTGGACTCAGTATCCGTGAAGAGTTTAATTATTAAAGTGAAATAGTGTATATATGCAGCGTACAATAATATATAGTACGTGACTGATGAACATAATAAACTATTTGCCTAATTAACCATGATTAAATCTTTTTGCATGCATCAATTGTTTGAAAGGTTCTAATAATTAAATGGCTATACATTGTATATGAGTGGCCAAGAAAGAAAATAGGAAGTGACTGATGAACATGCATGAGGGGATATATATAGTAGTCCAGCCACATGTAGCAAAACTAACTACATGCACCCTCTAATTGGTTAATTTATTTACCTAACTATAATTAAATATTTATATATTTTATGCATTGGTTTGAATTAATTAATTGATTACATATGGGTGTATATTGGGCAATATAATTATACTTTAATTTAACTTATTGGAACTGATTATTAAAAACTGAGCATTGCTCAGGCCAGAATTGTAATGGCGGTGGTCATAATTATTCCAACTCAGATAGGACCTCATTTTGGGTACCTTGTAGGGTTAATGAGACGCGTGAGTTATTAATATTTATTTGTGTGAGGTTCAATTATATATAGCTTAGGTTTTCGGGCGCAGCAAGCTTTTAAATATACATTGTATGTGAAGATATAGTAATGTAATGTCATGCTTCCTTTTAATTATTTTCCACTTACTATGTTTAGAAGCAAAGTGACATGCATTTCATGGTGCATATTATAAATTATCTTTTCTAAAATTTTAAATTGTTAGATAAAAATACTTATAGAGGAATAAAAATTTGATATTATGTCATGCATCATTTTTCTCAAAATTTAAACTATATATATATATATATATATATATATATATATATATATATATATATATATATATATATATATATGTTAACAAATGTATCATATAAAATACAAAATTTTTAAATTTTTTTTATATATTTAAATGTTATCTTTGAAACACTCGATTATCGGTAAAACTCTTGATCAGAAACAAGTTGTAATTGCAATTTATTAATTACAATCGATCTGATCCTCTAGGAACTGCACTATCTAGATTCTATAATATAAGCAACTTTTGTTTCACTCAAGGATATATTCTTCAACTGGTTCACCATAATTAAATCTTTTCCAGCTTTGATGATAATATATGATCACAGTATGTTTTGCTTGAATTTTGCTCAATGAAAACAAATAGAAACTAATTAAGTTTGTATCACGATCTCAATTCGAAAATCATATACAAATCTTAGCGAGCAAATGAATAATGGATAATTTGTATTAAAATATGTAGAAATATAACAAGTATTTGAATAGTAAGAGCGGAAAGATAATTTTATAGTAAATGTAAACGATAGAATAATAAAGATGACAAGAAATAAAATGCATAAAAGGAAAGACAAAAATGAAAGTGCATAAAATGGATGAAAACAAAAATTAAAACTTCACTTTTAAATACTCACATGAACTAACAACTTAGTTTTTCGTGTGTCAATGTGAGGGAAAATTAACAGAGTATATGTGTGTTTTGTGATACAATGAAAGCCTACTCTGACTCTAGATTCTTTATCATATTTATAGACAGAATTTCCTATAAAAGGACTAGACTTGGACTTCAAGTTTCTATTGCACGTCCTCCAAATGGCCTTATATGTTTTTAATGTGCGTTGAAGTGTCTAGGTACCAACATATCAAGCCCAAGTCTAGAAAATATAGTAAAAGCATTTGATGATCAGTGGTACACTTGGGAATATCCTGATTAAGTAGTAATGTTTTGATGAACATCTCATTATATCTATTATAATTATCCTTTCAATTAACCTCTTCTATTTTAGGATGTTTTGATGAACATCTCATTATATCTATTATAATTATTCTTTCAATTAATTTTTTTGTGTTCAGTACACACCAATATTCAATTCTAAAACTGTGGAGAGCTCTTAACCATCGGAAATAATATAAGATGAGAAGACACACATCCAACTCAAAACTTTAAAGTGTCAAGTTAATAGATCTCTCATCTTATAAATTTCTCACTCTTTCTTATTTTCTTTGATGTGTGACTAAATTCATAAACTTCTCACACTTACACAACATTAACACACTTAAATACTTGGTGAGGCAACACTTCACAAAAATTTAGGAAGACCTTTTGATCCACATGATTTGGTTTGAACACATACGCAACAAAACATTTGACACTATAAAAATGTTCAGATTTTCTCTTCTGTGGATCATGCATCATATTATATATTCATAAATGATGAGAAATTATGGTGCCACAAACTGAAAATAACCTAGTCATTAATGACATAATTTAAAAAAAAATTTATGTAATTCGGTAAAATTTTGCCTAAAGTTAGAGTCCTCCACGGAATAATATTTTACTTTTTACGAAGTAAACAATTTCAATTAGACATATAATTTTAACTGTTATATTGTCCATCCTCTTATATTATTCTACAATTTTCAAAAATCAAACATTGAAGAAAAAATCTCTACTTCTCTGTCTCCAATATCTGTCTTACAAATCTATCCTAGTGAATTGAGTCTAATATAAGATTAGAAATTTAAACACTTTAATATGATTATAGAAAATCAAGCTCAATTTGAAGCAACACAGTGCAAAATGCACGCTTAAAGTTCTCCTCCAAAAGAAACTTGATTGAACAAAGAGAAATCACCAAAATTCTAAAGTATATTTAACAATAACTTAGTTAACAATTAACAACCCACAACAACAATAGTTCAATTTTGATTATAAATAAAAAATGAAGTCTTAAAACAATAGGACTAAAATCTCTAAAATAAAAAATAGGGTACGGTAATTCACCTAAACAAATAGAATGGATATTAATATTACATAAATGCCCTAAAACAACTTACATATATGTCCGAATTTTATCTTACTCTATCTAAATCGAATGAAATAGATTCGATTTAGGACAAATAGTAGTAGATCAAAGTGAACAGATTCGATTTACTAGAGGAGTAGTGTCGGTGGGATCCAACCCAAATCAAATAAAGTAGTTTTGATTTAGTAGATTTGATTTCCATAATAAATTGAATCCATCAAATTTGATTTAAACAAGGTTTGGCCTAAGATAAATTGAAACAAGTTGTTTGAATTAGTGTTGAAAAGTTGTATAAAAGAATTCAAATTTGAAAGATACGAATTACGGTTACTATTATAATAAAAATGCTAAGTATTATCGGATTTTTGGGGAAAAACGAAATTAATCCGCCATTAATAATTTTATTGTCAGTTCCAATCTGACGGTATAAACCTCGCTAATAAATCTTTACCGTCAAATTTTGATGTCCACCGGTAACTTGCGGTAGATTTAATGACAAAATTGATTTTTCAAGCAACAAATATCCGATGTTAGTTACCGGCGGATTTTTTTCAACGGTAACTTTGATGCCAAATGGTTTTGTTCTCGAATTTTTACCGCCGGATATTTTCTCCGAAAAATCCAACGGTAAGTTCAATTTTTTTAAAAATAATTTTTGATGAAATTAGTTGTCAAATTCTAAATAATAAAAGCTAAATATGTTAAATTATTTAGTATACAAACAAAATAAAAGGTCAAATAACAAAGGATATGATACAATCAAACACTGTATGAAAAAAATCCTAGTCATTGAAAGTCGTCGTCATCGTCGTCCCACTGGTCCTGTTGCTGAGGTGACGGCCTAGGCGATGATGTATGTGCTTTTCCATCAGTGACGCTGCCACCAGCAGTGCCGCTTCCACCAGCGCACATTTGATCTTCGTACGGCGCCATGTGTTGCTCCATCCGCTAAAGTCGCTCCAGCTCCCGCCTCCACTCCAGCCTGAGGTCATTTGTGTCTGCCATGTGTGAGAGGATCTCTTGATACCTCTCCTTAGACTCCGGGAGCTGCTGAGCCTATTAGTGAAAGCCCCGGGTGAGGAGCAGCACCTGCTTCCTCAAATCTACTCAGTTTTTGAGGTCGATGAGCTGACTGGTGGCAGAGGCGGATGAATGTCTCAATGTGGACATACGGAGGTTGTCAACGAAGAATGACCCGAGCTCGTACACGCGATTCTTGTATAGCTTAGATGTGGCCTTGCACTAAACCTGATCAAGATCGACGACTGATACAGCGAAGTTATTGCCGTTGTTTCTAGCATGCTGAGATTGTTGGGTTACGGCGTCCAATCTCTGCGTATAGCACTTGGTGCGCGAAACTAGAACTCACACAACTTTACCAGCAAGTGCACTGGGTCATCCAAGTAATACCTTAGGTGAGTAAGGGTCGATCCCACGAGGATTGTCGGACTGAGCAAGTAATAGCTATCCCGTTAGACTTAGTCAGGCAAATAGTAAAAGATGGTTGTTGGTGTAAAATGCATAAGTAGTAAAGAGCAAGTACACAAAGCAAATAAACAAGTTTAGAATAAAACAATAATGAGAAAACAGTTAAGGTCTCAGAGATATTTATCTTTCTGGATTAAAATATCTTACCAACTATTTTAACAATGAGTGATTCTTTCTATGGCGAACCATAAGTGATTAAACCCTAATCTCTTAGCGATTTAATCTCCTTTAATCTTCATCGAAAGCCACTCTCGTGGTCATTTAAATCAGATCAGAGGGTGAAGTTTATAAAACTAGTTTAGCACCAAAAAAACCTTAATTACCCAAAGCTAACAGGATTTTATGTTACATATCCTAGCTAGTCCAGGTAATTCACAGTTTAGGAGGAGTGTTTTCAAGCTGTAGCTCAAGCGAGATAACTCTCTCGAGAATCACAAGAACTCATGTAGAATAAGGGTCATACTCTCGTTCTACCTAGATTCATAAGATTAAGAACAAAAACAATACATTAGAATTGAATCAAACATTAATTAAAATAGAAGAATAATAATCCTAATCCATAGAAATAAACAAAACTCCTAATCTTAACCAGGAGGTTCAGTTGCTCATAACTTTTCAAAGAAAACAGGTTTCTGAAAAGATACAGAAGGAAGAAGATCTCCCCTAAACAGTGATCACCTCCTTAAATACTAACCTAATAATAAATGCTAAACCTAAAAGATATTATTTTAAATTAAAAATTACAAATAAAAAAAAAGATAAGCCTAAGAGGTGCTAAATCCACTTGAAGGCCCAATTAGTGAGTGGCTCGGATAGCAAGCTGGCGTTCAACGCCAAGATTGGGTGTTGAACACCCAAAAGGGAAACATACCTCTGACTTCATGCCCCCATGCTGGCGTTGAACGCCAGGTTAGGTGTTCAACGCCCAGGGGGAGCTGACAGTATTTTTGTTTCTTGTTCTAGGCTTCTCTAAATTGCTCCAAATTTCTGCTAAAACCATAAAAACACAAGAAAATCTCAAAGTAGCATCCAAAGGTAAATTTTTCACTAAAATATAATAAAACTTAATAAAATCTAACTAAAAAGAATATAAAAACAACTAGAAAAATGGTATAAGATGCTCACGCATCAAGACTCCTGTGTAACACATTTGATGATTAGGGTTGCAGTTAATTTAAGAATAGTATATCAAATGATGTTTACTCACATAATAATTTGTGGCCCGTTAATCAAAAACTCTCTTCTTGTTCTCCTTTAACGAATGTATGAGTATACTTGAAGGTCTCTCTCATCGTCACCTCGTGATCTAATAACTTAGACTGTAATTTTGAAGCCACATGTTAAGTGAAGTAATAATGAAATTATATTAAGACTAAATGAACTTAATAACAAAATGAAACAAATTACTTACACGCATGGCCTTAGTCCTCATGAAAGTCACTTACCAATCGGTATACTTCGACAATTTAGCCGATGTCCTATTAGCTCTGTTGGTGAGTCGGTGATGCTTGACCCCCTCATCAGTCTCCCAATGGACGTACAGTAACTTCTTAATGTCTAGGCAAAGCCAGATGGTGAGGTGATACCGGTGCTGACGTACGTCCTCTAACATCTGCTAAAGCCGCCTAACCATCCGATGGTGGAAGATCTTCCTTATCATAAGATCGTGAGTCTTGTCCCATATAAAGTTCTCCTACAGAAAAAATATTTAACACGAGTTAATCGAAATTAAATACATAATTAAACAAAATAGAAGATATAAACTAACACTAAGGTTTGAATATGTTGAGTTCTTACTGACCACTTTTAAAACCATCGCTCTTTGGTCTCAGTTGGGATCTTCTTGTAGCTCGGCCATGGGTAGTCATACATCAGATCGATGATATTAGTGCACTCCTATGTACATGCATTATTATTTAGTGCAAACCTATCAATGAAAAACTTAGGATTAGTAGTTTACTAAAAAGTTATTCAAAGTTTTCTATAAACTTCAATTATATTTAGATTTTTTTTAATTTCAGCAGAGTTTTATTTATAACTAGAATGCGCCAAAAATTACATCCATCAACAATTCACGTAAATGACAATAATTATCAACAATCAACAAACAAGAATCAAGAATCAAACAGCAACATCCATCAACAATCAAGAATTATCAATTAATTAAGGATAGTAGTTTCATCTATATGGCATTATATGACTTAAGCATCACCATCCATCAAAGATCAAGAATTATCAAACACAATAAGTAGTTCAAACCTACTAAACTAAATCAAACCTATAATAACTTAAATCCACTAAAACTAGAAAATTGGTGTAACTAAATTAAACTGACTAACTAAAATAGTTTGCAGACAAAAGACATAAACTAGTACTCATGCTGAAGTCCCATTAGGCCAAATCGTTATCTGTACGATAGGAGGTGGTGGAAGGGCATCTGGCTGGGATCCATAAGAGGATTCTGGCACCATGGTGTCTGTTGTTGGAGGCAGCATTGCTGAATTAATGAGAGCTTCGGGTTCAAACCTTCAACTTGATTTGTCTGTCTTTCTTTATTAAGAAAACTACAGCTACATCTAGCAAATTCTTCATCAACATTATCTGAGATTTTTCTATGGAGTACTAATCATTGAGTACCCTTAGAAAGCATGTCGCATGCATTTGTCTTCTATATCATTTCATCACTCCAAGGTCACAAAAACATTTCATAGTGTATTTGCACGCTGGAATTCACATGAATTCTTCGAGTTCCTCCCAGATTCCTTTAAGCTTTGGGAAATATGTTGTAATTGACATTTTCCATGTCTCAGTATGAATTGTTATTCTTGCAATTCTTCTATCCTGAAAATATCTCCTTTAGAGAACCTATGCTTTAAATCATTCCAAAGTTCACAAGCATCATTACACCATCCCACACTTTGCAAATTTCTCGCTCGGCTCAAAGAAGCATGAAGCCAAGAAAGCATAAACGTGTTACACCTATCCTAACTTTCGAATGAGAAAAGGTAAGGTGACCTTTTCCTCCTTCAAACCTCTATTTCCTATGAGTCCTAGGTTGATATATGTGTGAAATTTGGTGATATTAGAGTTGCTTGCATGATTTCGGTACTTGGTGTGGTTGTGGAGCAATTCTTGAGGCTTGGTGGGAGTTGAGCAAGCTTGGTTTGGTTGGAAAGAGAAGGATTCAAGGGTTGAAAATCGCCGTCATTAAAGTATGGGTTTTGGTTTCAGGTAGGCATTATGTAAGGTTATGTGAAAATCTAGGTTACTTGTCCCTAGGATAGGATTGAATGAAATTGATCGTTGATATGCTTGAATAATAGTTAGTATGAATTTTGTGTTGGTTGATGTGTTTAGCATGAAATTGAGAATGGAAATTAATGAGTTTTAGGATGAATTGAGAAGTGTTATGTGCTATTGTGCGATTGGATAATTGTGATGTATGCATGATTGAATTGGTGTGGTATGATTGCCTATAATGATAATTGATATGAAAATTTGGGCTGGAGGCTGTGATAGAGTGAGAAATTTCCTCTTTGGTAAGTCGAGATAAGTGGTTTGAATTGTTGAATGAGAATGAGATGATTGATTATAATTTGGTTGTGAATTTTGGATGCTTGAGTATGTATGTTAAGGTTGGATTAAAACTTTGGTAAATTAAGTGCCGAATAATTAGGAAGGGAAGAGAATTGATAAATGAGTGTTGAGAATGTTTAGAAATGGTTTGGAAATGGTTTAGAACTAAATTGGCTTGAAAATTGATCAAAATGAGCATTTGCGCAAAATTGGTAAAAATGAGCTTTTAACCAACTTTAACGGGCTATAACTTAGCGCTTGGAGTTTAGCATTTGATGAAATTTATCTTAAATTAAAGGTGTTGATGAGAGCATTAAATCGGTTTAAGAATGAAGGAAAATAGATTTTTGTAGAGAAAGTTATGAATAATTGAAAATTAGTGTTTTAAACTGAAATATGAGATATTGCAGAAATATAATAATTTTGGTCTTGTGCATACGCACGTGGTTGTGCACACGCATAAGTTAGAACGAGTGTAAAGACTCATGCATATTCACGAGGGTGTGCGTACGCACACCAAAGGAAGTTTCTCAAGTTGTGTTTACACAAGGTGATGTGTATGCACAAGCTGGGAAGTGTTTCTATTTGTGCATACGCACAAGGGTGATACGTACGAACAAGTCCTGTTTTCTCAATCAATCTCTGTTTTTGACCGTTTGGCTTTTCTGTAAGAACTGGGTTTTTCACGAAAACTCATTTTAATAAAATAATTTTAGTGCTCAGAATAGATTAAATTTAGAAGTCTTAATTTGAAAATATAAATGTGAAATTTGATTTCAGTGAATTTTTCTGAGTTGGAAAATGTATCTTTTTCGAAAATTTTTTGAGAAAATGCGTACTGGCGCTTAAGCCGGCAATACTGGAACTAGTCTATCCAGTACTGCATATTTTAGAAAATAAGATTTTGAAAATTTATTTATTGTTTTGAAAGAATAAAAAAATTTTAAAATAAAAAACCGAACACTAATCTTAAAGGTTTTGGCCCAAAGTGAGCCAAACGAACCAAAAATGCTATGCGGTTGGACCGGGCCCAAGTTCAGCCCAAGGCCCAACATATATAAACCCATTAAATGAGCTTTTCAGCTCATTCCACCCTCATTTGAAGAAGGGGGCACTGCTGAGTTGAGAGGAGAGGGAGAAGAAAGAATACTATTCACCCTGAACACTATTCACCCTCACCTTTTGCTTGTAACTTGAACTACGGAGCTCCAGTTAACGTGCTATTTGCTGTTAGATTGCGTCTAATTCCCAATTTCCTACACTAACTTTTGCATTTTTGGGGTTTAGTTTTTGAGTAGATTTTGTGGTTTTGCTTGTTTAGGTGATTGCTAGTAGCGGGTAATTATTATATTTAACCCCTAATCTCGTTGGGTAAGGTATGGTTTCACTAAACCCTTGTGTTTAGTTGTTTTGTGTATCTTAGATTTTGATTTTGGTATATATATGTGATGTTAGATTAATTTTTGGTATTTGTTGGAGTTGGTTGAGGCTTCGGTTTGAGGTTGGTGGCTTCGTTTTGGTGTTTGTTACATTTTGGGAATCGGCCAAGGTATGGTTTTGGTTTTCTTTATGTAATATGTAATGTTTATGGACACTTAGGCTAGTTGACCCTAAGATAGGTTGAAAAGTGTGATTGTATGGTTAATTGTTCATAAATGAATGCTTGATGATAGTTTGGGTATTGGATGAATGGGTTTGAATATGATGATATAATTGTCAGTTGATGATGATTATTGATGAGTTATGTTGGTGGGTGTTGAGATTTGAAGATGGATATTGATGATGATTTTTTATTTTTGGTTGTTATTGATTATGGTGGTTGATGATAGTTGGAAATTATTGATGTTAATGATGTATTATGATGTTGATGAGAAAAGTGAAGATTGATGTTATTTATGGGAATTGATAGATATTGTATTGGTGTTGTGTGGAAGGAATTGGAATAATAATGATGATGATTGTATGATTTGATGATGAATGATGATATTTGTGTATATGGCTTGTATATAGAATAATGTATTGTAATTGGGGTTATGGAATGAATTGAGGAATAGTTTTGATGAGGATTTGTATTTGTTGATGATGATGTTGTTGATTGATAAAGGTTATGAGTGTTTGTGATGATTTTGGATGTTGAGGAATAATAATTTTTTATGGTGTAGAACGGTATAATTGGAATATTATGGATGGATGAGTTGAGAGAGGATTGGTAGGACTTTTGGAGTAGTATTGGTGTTGTTGGGTTGTGAATTATTTAGGGTTTTGAATTGAGAGTTGGTTAAATTTGAGGATTTGAGGTTTTAGGTAAAAATAGATTGTTAGTGAACTTTGATGGATCATAACTTGTGCCTCAGTTTTCAAAAAGTGTTGAAACTTGTTTAGAATTAAAGATTATTGAAAAATCTTCAAATTGATATAAAGTTTCTAAAATTTGGATTTTTGTAGAGGAAGTTATGATCATTCAAAGTTTGGTGTTGAAATTTGAAATTCTGCAAAGTTGCAGAATTTTGTGATTTCTAGTATGTGTGCACGCACAGCCTTGTGCGCACGCACACACCAATGGAGTTTTACAACCTGTGCACATGCACAGCCCTGTGCGCATGCACAAGTTGGGAAGGTCTGTCTATTGGGGGCGCTAGCACGCCTTGTGCGAGTGAACAGCATTATAAAATTTGGTACCTGTGCGTACGCACACCCCTTTATGTACGCACACGTTTTAAAACTTCTCTTGGCCGTGCGCATGTACACGTCCTGTTTCTCAAATTTAAAACTTGTTTTCAACTATTTCACCTTCCCAACAAGCTTGTAAGCTTCTGTGACTCTATTTTGAGACTCTTGGCTCATTCTTGAGTATTGAAACATGGGAAAAGTCTTAGGAGAATTTTATTTGGGTTTTACGTTAGAAAAGTTAGCAAACGCAGGTCAAGGTTTATGGTGTATTGAAGATGAGCTGGTTGAGAGAGAGAAGGAAGAGTGGTGACTATGGTGATTGCTGACAACGAATTTTAGAAAATTGATGAACTAAGGAGTTCAAATTGGAACTTATGAATTGATGACGGTTGTGGCGAGTATGAGTGGAAGTGTGGTATGAGCAGTGGTATTTGAGATTGGATATGTAATTACAATATGCATTGTTATCTGTCGTAGGGGCTGTGACAGTCTCCTGCCTATATTCCGATGTGAGAGTTGAAGTTAGACTTTTCACTCATACTTCTCGCAACCAGAGGAAGGTGGTAGGGCACGCTCCCTCGAAATATTTCCCTCTGAAAGGAGAAGGTGGTAGGGTACTTATCCCTCGGAATTATTCCTCCTGAGAATGTGATTTCTCTCTGATTGCAAGGTGATAGGGCATTAACCCACGGAATCATGCGGCAACCAGAGGAAGGTGGTAGGGCACGCTCCCTCGGAATGTTTCCCTCTGAAAGGAGAAGGTGGTAGGGCACTCATCACTCGGAATTATTCCTCCTTATGCGCAATAGAGAGACAAATCCGGGAGTTGTCGACCTGATTTGCTGTCGGGTTTGGCACAATAACCGACATGTGATATCACAGCCAATAGGGAAGACATTCATCATATGCATCTTCTATATGCTTGCTTGCTTTGACTACTTGAGTTTGCCTAATTGTATAACATATCTACTTGCTTCTTGAATTACCTGCTATATATATGAATATTACCTGTGATTTCCTTGCTTGCATTATCTGTGTTTATTTGGTGTTGAGGAGGTTAGGTAGGCGGTGGCGATAGGATTGCACGGAGGGTAGGTTGTTGAAGGCTGAGGGATACAACGGTGTGATTAGTATTAGTTAGAATTTCCTTAAGTTTAGATAACCCAGTTTATGGTTTAAGTTCTTTATTAATTTATTTTGTTCTAAACTTGAATATCCGCTTGCAATGGAAAGTCCTAGGATTGCCTTCATCATCCCGAAGCCTTACATCTTACATTATTCGGCACTGATACCAAACTAAAAACCTCCGATTCTCATTCCATACATTGTTGTTATTTTTCAGATGCAAGTCGTAATTCACTTCGGTGAAATTGTGGACATGGTGACAGAGCGGAGTATGGTTCTTTCCTCGTATGTTTCTGTTTTACCTTTGTCGTAGTATTCTCTCACCTTTTGTATACTTAACTTTATTCCCTTAGAGGCTTACTTGAGAGATAAGTTGTATAAGCTATTTTAACTCCAAAATCCTGTATTTTCTATTTGTAACTAGTCGACTTAAACTCCGCGAGCTGCGGCTAGTTCTCTATGATTATAATAATATTGTATATATATATATGTTTTATTCTTTTACATCTAAACTTTGTGTCTTGTGCGTTAGCCTCGTGTGAACGTCTCGCGCCTTTATAATTCTATTTTTAAGCTTAATCCTTCATCGGGCTTCTAGAATATATTATCTTCTTCTATATAAATATGTATAAGACTTAGAACTGTCGTAACCTCTGAATAACCTTTGCTTTACGGCTAGAGGTAAAGCTTAGGGTAATTGGGGTGTTACATTTAGTGGTATCAGAGCAATTCGTCCTCGTGAGCCTGAGGGACGGACTGATTGTGCATCGTTAAACACTCTGGGTCATTTTTCTTTCATGCTATTTAGGTTATCTACTTGATATTTCATAGCATGCTTGTTTGTGAGTGCCTTTTGGTATAATTGAAGCACTAGACTTTTGATATTGAGACTAATCACCTTGATATCGACTGTTTGGTGTGGAAAGGAAACCCTAATGGCAACTCACGGATGAGGTCGATCACGTTAATGGAGAGGTAGTGAGGATGGCTAACCTGCCCTATGCGTTACGAGCTCAGCATGTTTCGGAAAACCATTTTGTGGAGTTTGCGACATATCGGTTGATGGGTGCGGCTCCGAACTAGTGGCAACAAAAGTAACAACAGATGCTTTTGCGATTTTTAACTATGATTTTATCAATTTGTGAACTTAGTTTCTAATTTATCTTGTCAAAAGGAATCCAAAATTGAAAAGTTTGTTTAAAAAAGTATGATTTCAAGTATTTGACTTATGAAGAAATGATTTTTGACTCTTTTGAAAAAGCGTTAACAATGAATTCGTTTAGATTGAACTTGTTTTAAAGGTTTTTAAGAGTATTATAAAATTGGTATTTGGTTTAAAGGAAAAATTTCGGATTCTTAATGACGATAATCAGAGTAACGCAGCGGAAGACGAAATGAAACATCAGCACGGTAGGACGATTTGATGGGGACATATCGAGTGATTCGAATTTTAGAGGACAAAAATTTTATTAGGATGGGAGAATGTAAGAACCGGGATTCTTCACAAAAAAACGTTTTAAAAAAATAATTTTAGTGCCCATAATAGATTTAAAATTTAGAAGTTTTAATTTGAAAATATAAATGTGAAATTTGATTTCAGTGAATTTTTCTGAGTTAGAAAATGTATTTTTTTAAAAAAATTTATGAGAAAATGCGTACTGGCGCTTAAGCCGACAGTATCGGCTCTAGTCTGTCAAGTACTGCGTATTTTGGAAAATAAGATTTTGAAAATTTATTTATTGTTTTGAAAGGATATAGATAATTTAGAATCGAAAACCGGACACTAATCTTAAAGGTTTTGGTCCAAAGTGGGCCAAACGAACCAAAAATGCTACGCGGTTGGACTGGGCCCAAGTTGGGCCCAAGGTCCAACATATATAAGCTCATTAAATGAGCTTTTCAGCTCATTCCACCCTCATTTGAAGAAGGGGGCGCTTCTGAGTTGAGAGGAGAGGGAGAAGAAAGAACACTATTTATCCTCACATTCTTTTGCTTGTAACTTGAGCTACGAAGCTCCGATTGACGAGCTGTTTGTGGCCATGCGAAGCTCTTGATGAGCTCTTTATTTCTATCTGAGATAATTTGGTAATAAATCGCGTCCTAAACCCTAGTTTCCTGCCCTAACTTCTGTGTTTTTGGTGGTTTGGTTTTTGAGTAGATTTTGTGGTTTTGCTTGTTTAGGTAATCGCTAGTAGCGAGTAATTGTTGGATTTTACCCCTAGTCTTGTTGGGTAAGGTAAGATTTTACTAAAACTTTGTGTTTAGTTGTTTGTGTATCTTAGGTTTGATTTTGGTATATATATGTGATGTTAGATTGAGTTTTGGTGTTTGTTGGAGTTGGTTGAGGCTTTGGATCGAGCTTGGTGGCTTCGTTTTGGTATTTGGAATGTTTTGAGAATCGACTAAGGTATGGTTTTGGTTTCCTTTATGTAATATATAATGTTTATATACACTTAGGCTAGTTGACCCTAAGATAGGTTGAAAGGTGTGATTATATGGTTAATTGTTCATAAATGAATGCTTGATGATGGTTTGGGTGTTGGATGAATGAGTTTGAATATGATGATACAATTGTTAGTTGATGATGATTATTGATGAGTTATGTTGGTGGGTGTTGAGATTAGAAGATGGGTATTGATGATGATTTTTTATTTTTGGTTGTTATTGATTATGGTGGTTGATGATGGTTGGAAATTATTAATGTTAATGATGTATTATGATGTTGATGAGAAAAGTGATGATTGATGTTATTCATGGGAATTGATAGATATTATATTGATGTTGTGTGGAAAGAATTGGAATAATAATTATGATGATTGTATGATTTGATGATGAATGATGATATTTGTGTATATGGCTTGTATATAGAATAATGTTTTGTAATTGGGGTTATAGAATGAATTGAGGAATGGTTTTGATGAGGATTTCTATTGGTTGATGATAATGTTGTTGGTTGATAATGGTTATGAGTGTTTGTGATGATTTTGGATGTTGAGGAATAATAATTTTTTTATGGTGTAGAACGGTGTAATTGGAATATTATGGATGGATGAGTTGAGAGAGGATTAGTAGGACTTTTGGTGTAGTATTGGTGTTGTTGGGTTGTGAATTATTTGGGATTTTGAATTGAGAGTTGGTTAAATTTGAGAATTTGAGGTTTTGGATAAAAATAGATTTTTGGTGAACTTTGACGGATCATGACTTGTACCTCAGTTTTCAAAAAAGTGTTGAAAATTGTTTAGAATTAAAGATTATTGAAAAGTCTTTAAATTTATATAAAGTTTCTAAAATTTGGATTTTTGTAGAGGAATTTATGATCATTCAAAGTTTGGTGTTGAAACATGAAATTCTGTAAAGTTGCAGAATTTTGTGATTTCTGGTATGTGCGCACGCATAGCCTTGTGCGCACGCACACACCAATGGAGTTTTACAACCTGTGCGCACACACAAGTTGCGAAGGTCTGTCTGTTGGGGGCACTAGCACGCCTTGTGCGAGTGAACATCATTATAAAATTTGGTACCTGTGTGTACGCACACCCCTATGCGTATCCATACGTTTTAAAACTTCTCTTGGGCGTGCGCACGCACATGCCCTGTTCTTCAAATTTAAAACGTGTTTCAACTATTTCACCTTCCCAACAAGCTTATAAGCTTCTGTGAAACCATTTTGAGATTCTTGGGCTCATTCTTGAGTATTGAAACATGGGAAAAGTCTTAGGAGAATTTTATTTGGGTTTTACGTTAGAAAAGTTAGCAAACGGAGGTCTAGATTTCTGGTGTATTGAGGATGAGTTAGTTGAGAGAGAGAAGGACGAGTGGTGACTATGGTGATTGCTGACAATGAATTTGAGAAAAATGATGAACTAAGCAGTTCAAAATGGAACTTATGAATTGATGACGGTTGTGGTGAGTATGAGTGGAAGTGTGCTATGAGCAGTGGTCTCTGAGATTGGATATATAATTACAATATGCATTGTTATCCGTCGTACGGGCTGTGGGAGTCTCCCGCCTACGTTCGGATATGAGAGTTGAAGCTGGGCTTCTCACTTATACTTCTCGCAACTAGAGAGAAAACACAAGCATGCTTACATTCAACATTTTTCACCATTACCCGGAGCAAGTGGGACGAGCCACAACCCTTGCTACTGCCCAGGTATCTTAAACATTAACCCGGAGCAAGTGGGACGAGCCACAACCCTTGCTACTGCCCAGGTATCTCAAACATATATTCATTCAATCTCAATTCATATTATCAATCCTCATTGTTATCAAATCTCAAACATTAACTTGGAGCAAGTGGGACGAACCACCACCCTTACTACTACCCAGGTAGCACAAATACATTCATTCATTAATCATATATGCAATTATTCTCAGCCATAATCAATAATGGCTTTGCCGTGACCCGGCAATAACTCAGCCATCCGGCTCATGGTCCAATCAAGAACCAGCCATTTATCAATAAATATAGCCCTTCGGCTCATGGCATACACGGTACTCCCACCGTCATCCTCCATATCTCATATACTCATCGTTGATCATCATTGATCATAACTTTTCCCCTTGCTTCACTCGCAAGTTACCACATCCCCTAACTCTTTTCTCATTGATAGGCATATCATAATGATTTAATACATAAGGGGTGAGATCAGAGGCTTAAAAGTATGAGATTTGGCTCTTAGAACTCAAAAATCAACTTTGGCATGAAAGCAGGGCCACGCGTACGCGCACTCCACGCGCACGCGCGGATGGCCTTAAAAACTCATCGACGCGCAAGCGTCATGCACGCTAACGCGTGGATTACAAACTTGCCAATCGACGCGCACGCGTCAACCACGCGTATGCGCGGGTGTTCTCGTGCCCCAGGCACAACACTGGCACAGTCCTGGCATAACTCTCTGGAAAATGGCTGGGCATTGGGTGCAGCACAATCGGCGCGCTCGCGCACATCACGCGCACGCGTGGATGGCACTTTTCGGAAGAACGGCGCGTACGCGCCAAGTGCGCCCACGCGCAAGGGGTCATTCTGCTAAAAATTTTCTAAGTTAAAAACTGCAGAATTCACATATTTAAACCCCAATCTTCCAACGGACATAACTTCCTCATTTTAAATCGTTTTTCACCCGTTCTTCGAACGGCATGGACATCCCGGATCCAATTTCATTTCTAAACAGATTTGGTACAAAACAAAGATCCGTAGTCCAAGTTATGTCCCATCAAAGTATGCCCAAACACCATATTTTCATACAAAACTACACTATGCCATTTTCAAAACAAGCCATTTTCAACTCTTTTCAAAATCAACCAAAACATGCCAATTTCAACCCTTTTTAAAACCAATCAAAATATACCCAAAAATCAATATCAAGCCTCCTCAACTCATACATTAACACTTTACCACGAATCGTAAAACCATCATATAACCATCTTTACCCATTTCAAGCAAATGGCTAAATTACAAACATAATAACATGTCATACATCCTTCCTCATCTCAATTTCCAACAATACTATTTCCAATCAACCATCATTATACATAATCAATATCATAATCACTATCACGTGGTTTCACCCACAAATCAACCTTAATCATCCCTCAAGCATATATCACAACATATATACCTCTCATGCATCACCATACCATCAAGACATCAATAATCATAATCACATATATGACCACATAATATTTCTCAACCCAAAACCAAACATACTTCATCTACATAATTTCACCCTTCAACTCCTCAAACCTCATTATTCAACAATCAACCCAATCATTCGCATATTCATTATATGAAATTCATCCAATCACTTGTGTCATCATACAATGCACACATCAACTTACCTCCCTTACCTCTTTCCGGCCTCCGGCCCAAAATTTACGGCCTCCGGCCCAATTTCACAATTTAAATGCATAAACCACAAATTAATACTCATTATCCAATACTTCAAATTTTCAATACACCAAGCATACAAGGCCACACAATTCTCAACCCAATCATCAATTCACATTACATACCAACTATGCATATTAGCATCAACCATTTACACAATCCAAACTTAATCCTAGGGGCATCTAGCCTAGGAATTCTCATCACACACACGGTACTTAAATGAAACTTAAACCGTACCTCTTGTAGCCAAATCAATTGAGCCTCTTCTATGGAAGTCTCCACCACCCTTAGCTCCAAGCCTCACCAAAGGTCCACAAGCAATACCAACCTCCCAATTGTGCATCAAAATCACCAAATACACTAACATAACTAATATCACATACATACATCAACCTAGGGCTCATAAAGATGATAAATCACAAGGGTTTGAGCACTTCTTACCTCAGCCCATATGAATTAGGGATAGAACCCACTTAGAATCCATGTTGGAGTATCCCTAAACACCCAAAATCACAAGATTTCAACATTAACTTCCCAAAAACGTGTAACAGTGGGGAATTTCGAAAACTGGGCAGAGATGAATGGAATACTCACCACAAAACTTAGATAGAATTATAGAGGATGAGAAGAGCGACGCGTGGCCGCAAACGGCTCGTCAATCGGAGCTCCGTAGCTCAAGTTATGGTGATTTGAAGATCAAAGAGAGTTAGGTTTTCTCTCTTCTCTTCTCTCTTCTTAATTCAGCGCCCCAACCCTTCTCTTTAGGGTAAAATGAGCTGAAATGCTCATAACTAATGTTTATATATGTTGGGTCTTGGGTCCACTTAGGCCCAGTTCACTTATTTTTGTCCGTTGGTCCAATTTTGGGCTAAAACCTTTAAGATTAGCGCTCCAAATCGCACTTTAAATATTTCTACCTCCCCTAATCATAATTCCTCATTTCTTAATCTTATTTACTCATAATCAATTTTCTCAGCTGCAGTACCAGACAGGTCTCAGCCGGTACTGCCGATCAAAATTCCACTGCGCGCTTTTACGCAGAAAACTATGTCTTCCGACTCGGAAAAATTCACTGAATCCAAATATCATATTGAAATCATCAAATTCCAATTGCCAAATCTTCCAACCATATTCGCTCCTACTTAACTCATTATTTAATTAATTTCGGTTAGACCGGGTATTACACAAATTATATACTTATTTTCCTTTCTATTTTGTCAATTAACTTGTTAAAAAGCCGACTAAAATGGAGCAACATTTCAACTGGATTCACAATAGAATCTTCTCATTCTTTGTCCTTCTTAAATGGTTTTTAAATCGCAACATTTCTTTCTCTTCACTCTTTGACATGACAAGCAAGTACATTGTGTTGGTAAGCCATAACATTAGTAAGCCTCTAGCATTATTTTTACTTAAGAATTTTTTATTTAACTTTGTTTATCTTTCTAATATATCAAATCAACTTAACTAAATCTCAAATTCTTTGTCTTGACCTGAAAAAATTATAAAAGAGAAGAGTACATTAGAACACAAGAAGTAGAATTGTATATGATTTTGACAAAAATATATCATTAAATTATCATAAAAGCTAATATCTTTTGAAATATTTGAAGAACCGAAGAAAATAAAGAACAAAAAAAAATTAGGAACAAATCCTTACAACAGTTACTTGGAACGACATGAAAATCAGTTCCACAAAATCTGATATTTTCAAACGCAACTGCATCAAAGGTTATAAAGACTCCCGCTCGCTCGTGTTCTTGATCTCCTCAGCCAGCGCTATTGAGTCCACGCTCTAAGTGTTTCAAGCTGCCGGTGCAAAAGCAAAACCAATGGCAAAACCCACCATGGAAGACGATGCAGAGGCGAAAATCTAAAGCATTATCTCAACGATCTGAATGGAATCGTAATTGAAATGCTATTCCGAGAGCTGAACGAATTCAGATGCTCCCCGATCACTTCGTCCCCCATTCATAACTACACCGATGACGTGTTGATAGATGAGACCATGGCGACAATGGTGGCAAAGAGATGAATGGAGGTAGCGATAACATTGGAATTTTAGAGTTTTAGAGGGGTCCATCTCTCCCTTTCCCTCAAAACCCTCTTTTTGTTTCTTTTTTTTTGGTATGGACTCAAAGTGAATATTTATTTGGGTTGGGAATTCTTTTTTTTAATTTTTACAATTGATTGAGTTGAAAGCCTTATAACAGTGAAATTTTTTGTTAATGATTTAGGGAAGGATTTAGAGATTGTCACAAATAAAATATACTATGGAAGCTTTTAATAACTTTCATTAAAATTTTTTTACAAACAAACAAAAATTTTGTGTGACATTGTTAGAAGTTACAAACCTTTAAACATTGTTAATAGAAGGTATGCAAAAATTTCTGTAACTTATTATAAGTTAGAGATGAGCTTAACTTACAAATAACTAACCAATTAACATTAGTAACTGATGCGTGAGCATCTTCTCTATCTTTTCTTAGTGAATTTACACTCAAACTGTTGAATTTAATCAAGATTTAATTACCTTTAGCCACTATGAATGCTACTTTGAGTTGTTTGCAATTTTTGTTTATTTTAGGTAGCATTCGGATGGATTTGACGAAGTTTTGTAGCAGAAAAGGAAGAAAGCGAATGATGTTGTCAACCCCAACCTTCTTGCACTCAAATCAAAATAACTTGAGTTACATAGGTCCAATTGACGTGATTTTAGCGGCATTGGAAAGCTAATTTCCAGAACTTTTCAACGATATATAATAGTATACCCATTTTTTCCATTTCATACAGACCATTTCACGCCAAACTTGAGGAAGCTCAACTTTGGCGCCACCTCAAGGAGCCCCAAGGGAAATCGCGCTGCCATCTCCATGCTGAACTTGAGTTTACTCAAGTTTGGCGCCAACTCAAGGAAAGCCCAAGGAATTCTCTGCCTAGCCCACGCTGAATTTGACTCCCTCCAAGTTTGGCGCGAATCCTAGTACAAAGGTGGTCCCCAATCTCGTCCAAAGGCCTGCAGATCAATTATTAAGTTTGATTTAAACTTATTTTATAGTTTTTAGTTTTAGGAAATATATTTTACATTAATTAGGATTAGATATAAAAGGGAAAAGAATCAGCCCTTCGGGCTCTTCTCCTCTCTTCTACCTCATTCCACAATTTACAATTTACCTGAATCCTAGTTTTCTCTCTAAATCATGAGTAACTAAACCTCCACTGTTAAGGTTAGGAGCTCTGTCTATTGTATGGATTGATAATATTACTTTTCTATTTTAATTTATGTACTGATTTATAATTCAAGAATTATTTTTGTTCTTTATCTTATGAATCTGGGTAGAACGGAAGTATGACCGTTGTTCTAATTGAGTTCTTGTATAACCTGGAAATGCTCTTTACTTGAACAACATTTTGAAAACATATTCTCCTAAATTTCTAATTATCTGGACTTAACAGGATACGTGATATATAATCCTCTTTTATTTGGGTAATTAGGGTTTCTGTGGCATATAACTATAATTGAACTTCACCCTCTAATTGGAATTAAGTGACCAAAGAATTGGCGGTTGATGAAGGTTAGAGGAGACTAAAAAGGTCTAAGGAATTAGGGTTTAGTCACATATAGTTTTCCATGAATTGAATCTTGCATGATTAAAATAGTTAGTAAGAAAAGTCAATGCGAAAAATAGATAACTCTGAAGCCTTAACTTATTTACTGCTTGCTTTTTTGATTTTCTGAATTTACTGTTTAATGCAATTGAGACCTAAACACTTTTTTCTGTTTGTCTGACTAAGCTAATCACTTAATCATTGCTGCTTGATCCATCAATTCTCGTGGGATCGACCCTTACTCACCTGAGGTATTACTTGGTACGATCCGGTGCACTTGTCGGTTAGTTTGTAGACTTTAAATTCCACACCAGTAACCTATCTAACTAACCGAATCTAGTTATTATTATGACAGTTAGTGACTAAGACTCCTATAAACCAACAGGAATGAAGATAAGAACATGACTTAATTACTTTCTTTTGTCTATGTGTGTTAAAGATAAGTTCGTAGGCCTGTAACATTACAATATTTGATGTTTAATTTCATATATACCAAGGTCCCAACTAAATTTAGTTGGAATTCTTAGAAATGAACACTTAATAATGTCCTTGGCTTAACCTGCTTTGAGAATCTTCATCACTGCTAGCATGTACATATATAGTTTTATCTTTTAGTTTTTTGGGAATATTAACTACAATAAAATTTAAGTTAAAATCTCTCGTATACTTCCTAATTTCCCATACCAATAAACCACTCATATAGCTTCATACACAGTTTTAATCAATGAAGTGTCTGCGCATCTAAGCATTCAGACAATCACATAAACAATAATGTAATAACATTAGTTGATATGTACATCACTTAGGACAAGAAAAGGGTTAGTGGGAAAGACAATGTCGCTGAATGATTAAATTATTGGAAATAAATAATAAAGCATGAGAAAAAGAACCAAACTAACGAATTAAGTATTATGTGTAATATAATATCATTTTATCTTTATATGATTGCGCCGATTAATATGATTCTACGACGTTAACTTCATTACTATATATATATGTCCACAAGAAATCATTGTCTTATTTTGTTTATTTAGTTAAAGTTTGTGTGCTTCCACCAAGATAATTAAAGTGATTAAGGATATATAATTAACCAATTTTCCGGGGAAGTCTAAGGGGTGTTGTAAAAGACCTTGATGAGGCCAAAATGATAACGATGATATTAATTAATCGGAAAAGCTATGCATCCATGTATTTTTTTATATGGTTGTTAATCAAGTAATTTCTTTCACATACGCGTCCCCCACCCCTCACTCGTTTGTCATACACGCGCTACATATAACGTACTGCAACCTAAAGCTTTGATCAACGTAAATCTTCTGCTGCAAGGTAAACCTCCTTCTTCTTCTCTGCTCGCGTTCTTTCTTATTGATCTACATTGCCTTCGTCGTTCTCCTCTAGTCGCGTTCATCTTCTTGTTTTCTTATTCCGATTTGGTTATATTGCATTTATCTTCTTCCTATTCTTCTACGTTTTCTTCTTCAATTTGCACTTCTGAATCGAAATAATAAATGACTCAACTTCAAATCAGGAGAGCGATTTGGATTACTCTTCTGAAATGGATCAAACTGACAAAGTTTGGATTATTCAATTTTGAATCGAATTGAATGGAATACAATTGCTAGTTTGAATTGAATTAAATGGACGGATGTGTACTGAATTAAATTGATAATATGTAAATTGTAGGCAGAGTTATTTGAATTTGATTTTATATAATGGATTATGTTTCGTTCACTCAGTATTATACAATTGTTTCACCATGAGTACTGTGTTCGGTTCACCATGAGTACTGTGTTCGGTTTATTCTGCAGAAAACTGTTTGAATTTGATTTTATATCACTACACCATATCCGGAAAATAGCATTTAACCGCTGCCAAACGGATAGCAGCAGTTGATATATCCGCTGAAAGATAGCGTGCGGCTAAACCATTTGCAGCGGTTAATATCAACCGCTGGAACAACCACTACTAAATGGTATTTTGCAGCGGTATAATTTTGCAGCGGTTCTTCCCGCTACAAAATCGTAAGAATATGATTGCTTGAAGATGACAACAGTTGTTAATCGCTGCAAAATGCTATCTGTTGAATTATTCTGTTAAGATATAATAGCAGATTTAAAATCGCTGCCAAATGTAGAGTTACACTTTTTTAAAAAAAAAAACCCAAATTTCCACTAAAATATGCCAATTCTTTTTATTCTTTATACATTCTTCCACTTAGTTATGTTAAGTTATTAAAATAACTAATAGCCAATCAAACTACAACACACGAAACAAAACAGAAATATATGCAAAAGTGAATCATTATAATAGTTATTTGAATTCAGTGCATCGATGACTGTAAACTACAGATAAAGTCACCAAAATAAAAAACTACAAATAAATATCTCAAAAGTCATTATGACAGTGAAAAATAAAGAGTATTCAGATTCCAACATTCATAATTCAAATCATTAGCTGCCCGCACATCATTTTGCATGGGATGAGGTTGGTGCACTTCTCAAAGAATCCAAATCTGCAGGTATTTCAGGTGGCAAACTACTTCCTTGTTGCTGGATTATGTATTTTAACAAATTTTCCACAGTCTTCATTTTGCCTTCTCCTCTGCTACCTCTGCCCCATTCTCAGTCTCTTTGCCTTTTTCTCTGCTGCTGCTGCCTTGAGTTCTGTTGACTCCGCCTTAAGTTCTGCTGCCTCCGCCTTAAGTTTTACAATCTCCATCTGATACTCCTCAATCTGTACACCGTAGTCAGACTGCTGTGGAATGTTACGAAAACACTGACTAGGACATGGACCAAAACCGAGTCCACGAACTCTTCCTGGGTGCTCCTTTCCAAGCACTTGTGTAAGGGAATCATTTTGTAAAAATTCCTTGCTGGAGGGGTCTTGACTCTCAATATGTTCAATTGCTTCCTGCAAACATGTGAGATCCGGATTTACACTAATTTAAATTCAACGGTAGTAATTGCAAAGAGAAATTTGAAAAAGTAAAGAACATGATTTACCCCAACCAGACGCGCATCTTCATTCATATACGAACCATTTTTTTTATGACTCATGGTCCATCCCTCTCCTCTACCAATAGGCATTTCCTGTCGTAGCTCCTATAACAATCATCAACAGACAATCATTAAATAGGCAACACTATATTACCAGAAACACGTCACCATTCTGGAACTAAATTTAAATTAATTACTTCTTTGTGTCTCTTTCTTGCCATCATTTTAGAACCTCCGGTATGTGTGTACAGTTACTTTGAATGATTAATGGAATTTTTTTTACACTTCTCCTACAAATAAAAAAACAAACATAAATTTTATCGAGATAAATTAATACACATTTAATGGTTTTATAAGTTAGGCATGTACAACTTCAGGAAACATAAAAAAGGATAAGGTGATGAATTTTTTGGTAGTAGTTTTTCCACTATCACACTAAATTCAGCATATTTAGTAGTAATTCATGACGATTTAAAATCGAATACAATGAAATATCAACTAAATATTTGTTACCTATGTGTCCTCGTTCAACCAATATTCAAGAAACTTTTTCCAGTGATTTGCCTATATTCCTGCTGGCTTACGCTTGAGGTTTTCCTCAAAAGTCAGTTCTTCATCATAAACCTTATGGAACAAATGATTTCTTGCATTCCTCCAAGAACTTCCTATTTTTTGTACAATTCCCCACTTTATGATCCCTCTTCTATCGTCCTCATAGTGGAAGACTCGTTACAAGTAGTTCAGATCATAAGAAAACACAATAATGATGATAATGATATTGACATCAATGCTTTCACACCATCATTGTAACCATTAACTGTAACTCTAAATCCATTCTACATCACAGAAGAACCTATATACACGATTCATCAACTCAACACACAAACAAATATGATTGAGAACTTTCCACCATGAAAACTTTATCCTAAAGGCTAAGTTCAAAATGCAAGTTTGACAACCAATATAAGCATATAAAAAGCAAGAATCACCTCCAATATAAGCATGCCTAATCACCTTCAAAGTATGAACCGAATCCCCCTTGTTGGACCAGCTTAGTAGTGATCAAATATATATCACTTCATTAAATAATGATTCTAGTTACTAATACAATCTGTTAGAACTTTTTGGCAAAGGAACCCTTCAAATCCTATTAAAGGAATCAGGCTGAATCTCTTTTACAATAGCTTTCTACAGGCATGGACTACAATAACAAAGTTGAAATGTGAAGGGGTTTTAAGTCGGGAGGGTTGAGAAGGAGCAGACCAATATAGTAAGATAAAAAAAACATATAATAATTAACCACCTCAAACAGACTTACATATTATCAAAAGACACATCATTAGACATGAACAATTCTCGGCAACAAAATTCAAAGAAGTGAAACCCAACATGTACTATCCTTCTCTAATTTACCAGACTAAAACAAAAAAATAGAAAACCAAAGAAATCCACCTACTAATAGAGAATAACAACACATAAAAATAGTAACATGATGATTAGATTTTTGATAGTTTAGAATTTCACAAATGAATTCTCGTTGCAAGTATAGTTCCTAAACCAAACAATAATCTTTTCATATAAAAAATTGTTTATCACTAAAACAAACCCCTAAATTTATAAACCGAAGTATTGGAACCTCGGGTTATTCTCCCTAGGAATTACAATAAAGCGTCTTGTTATTGGTTGTTAGTTATTTTGGGATTTTTGAGATTTTAGACAAGAAATATAAATGGCAAAGAAAATAAACTAACAACTAACAAAGCTCTTGGCAAGATATGAGAACTAGAAGTCCTATCCTAGTTATCCTCCTCAATTGTGATAAAAAATTGTCCATTACTCCCACTTAGTTAACCTCTAACCATGGAGGAAAGTTAAGTGGATAAATCAATTTGATTCCTCAAGTCCGAATCAACTCCTAAAGGAAAGAATAGCTTTAGAGGCATTCAAATCAATCAACAACTTCTAATTATCAATCAACAAAGGAATTAGATAACTCAAGAGTCACTAATTACTCAACCAAGGCCAAGAGGAACAAAATCTACACTAAAACCCAACCAAGCATTTCATCAAACACTTGGAAGGTACAAAAGAAAAGCATAATAAATTGATAAAAAGAATAGAATCTAACAACAATTATTGAAAATAATTAACAACAACAATCAAAAGAAACACATTTATTATGAATTACCTTGATTGAATTGAAAGAGAGTAGAAGAAACAAAAGTAGATCTACAACAAAACACAAGAACGACATAAAAGAGATTACAACAAAAGAATAGAGGAAGAATGAATGTAACAACAAAGAATTGAAGAGTAGAAGTAGAAGAAAGAGTGAATGAAAAACTAGATCTAAGAAATAAACCTAATTCTAATCCTAATCCTAGAGAGAAGTGTGAGCTTCTCTCTCTAGAAACTAACTCTAACTACTAAACTAAGCTAAAATAAACTAATGGTAACTAGATATCTCATCCCTCTTCAATCCCTGGCTTAAATAGCATCAGAAATGAGTTGGATTGGACCCACAAGGCTTCTAAAATCACTGGCCACGAGTTGCATTAAGTGGATCATGTGCCACCATCAATGTGTCCACGTACCATGCGCGTGCGCGCCTCTATGCGCGTGCGCGCCTCTATGCGCGATGCAACTATGACAAATCTTATATCGTTTCGAAGCCCCAGATGTTAGCTTTCCAACCCAACTGGAACCACATCATTTGGACCTCTGTAGCTCATGTTATGGTCGATTAAGTGCGAAGAGGTCGGCTTGACAGCTTTTGCGATTCCTACATTTATTCATGAGTTCTCCATTTTTACATGCTTTTCCTTCATTCCCTTGATCCAATCTTTGCCTTATAAATCTGAAATCACTTAAAAAACATATCAAGGCATCTAATGAAATCAAGGTGAATTAAATTTAGCTATTTTAAGACCTAAAAAGCATGTTTTCACTCTTAAGCACAATTAAAGGAGAAGTTATAAAACCATGCTATTTCAATGGATAAATGTGGGTAAAAGGTTATAAAATCTCCTAAATCAAGTACAAGATAAACCCTACAAATGGGGTTTATCAACCTCCCCACACTTAAACCAAGCATGTCCTCATGCTAAAACCAAGAATGAAGTAAGGGTATGGCGTTTATTCAATGGAAACTAACTAAATGCAATCTACCTATATGCAACTATCTAAATGAATGCAATTGCGTGGTCAAAATAAATCAATTCCCAAGAAGCATATATGCACAAGGGCTAAGGACTAGCAAGTCTAATCCACAATTGGATTGAGTTATTAAATATTTTTACAAACTTGCATGAAAAGTGATACTTATAGATGGAAACATGTAATTGAGCATCAAACCCTCACCGGATGTGTTTGCGCTCTATTCGCTCAAGTGTTTAGGGTTGATTCTCTCAATTCTCCTCTATTTCATGCTTTCTAAGATTTATTTTTCTTCTAACAATCAACATACATTTCATGCATACATACACATATCTTGAGGTCTTTTCATTGGTTGTAATGGGGCTAGGGTTAAGGTAGGATGCATATTTGGTCATGTGAGCTTAAAATTTGAATCTTTGATAAGGTTAAACTTCCCACCTAACCTATGACATCCTATACAATTTCAAAGCTAACCTAACTACCCATTCTTCTCACTTTTTCACATATCCATGTATTTTCTTTTCATTTCACAACACATATGCATTGATTTTATTGAGCTACACTTTGCTTTAGGGCATTTTGTCCCCTTTTTATTTCTTTCTTTTTCTTTGTTTGTTTCTTTTTCTATATTTTTTTCTTTTTTTTTCTTTTTCTTTTGTTTTTTTCTTTTTTTTATATACAAGAACACCAATGCATAAAGTCTATACATTTTAATTAATACATGAGTATGTACCCAATTCCTAATATTTCTACTAAAAATACAAAACTACCCTTTTACTACCCAATGTCCCATGGTTCCCACACTTGAATGATACTCACACACTTTAGCCTAAGCTAATTGAAGATCCAAATAGAGGACAATTATTGTTTTTCACTTTAAGGCTTGTAATGTGCTAAAATTAAGAACAAGTGGGTTAAGCGTAGGCTTAAAGTTGGCTAACAATGGAAGATAAAAGGTAAGGCTATTTGGGTAAGTGAGCTAATGAAATGATGGTCTCAATCATATAAATGCATGAATACACAAAATAATAGACATAAAGAATCAAACAAATCAAGGATTACAATCATAGAAAGAGAATAATACACACAAAAAGGGAAAATAAGTGGTTATACGATGTAACCACACCATTAGGCTCAAATCTCACAAGCTTGTGTTCTTAGCTCAAAAACATGATCCACAAGATATATAATTCAAGCAAGTTCTATGAAAAGTTTTCACTCAAATCAATTGGTGCCCTGTAGATAATTTTCTCGAAAAAATTTCATTATTTTGACTAAGCTTATTGTGTATATATATGCAAAAATAAGAAAATGCAAGTAAAAATCCTAAAGACCTAAGATGAAATGCAAAAGTGTTGGAATTAGAAATTTGTCACCCAAAATCTCCGATCGGTCGGACGACCTCCCCACACTTAAAAGTTTGCACCGTCCTCGGTGTATTCAAAGATGAGCAAGGAGGTACGGCGAATCTCTGGGTTGCTACCTTCAGCTGGTAGGTCAACTGATGCTGCGTGTTCTTTGTCTCGCTTCCGTTTTTGTTTGTGGTGCATCGTATCATGAAGAACAAAGATATAACACCATAAGATAAGAAGGGACAAAATCAAGGAAGCATAATTGTTGGAATGAGGTAATGATCACTAGAATGAGGTGAGTGGATTAGTGACATTAATAAAAAATAAGTGTGTGAATTCTAAATTGCGCGGTTTAGAACACACACTAGCATAAAAAGCTGTGTCACAAAAGAAGCATGCACTTTTACTCATTCTAGTATGCTTGAAATGCTTTAAGTAAACTTGTAAGGTAAAACAATCATTAAAGAAGCGTGAAAGCATTCAAGTCAAACATATATGGATGCATATAATCATGAACACAATGCATTAAGGTAAATGCACGACATCATCCATCAAGAGATTGCCCACTCAAAGAGAGTTCAAATCACATGGTGGCTAGCTACAACATGCAATTCAAAAGAGTCACAAGCTCGAAGGCAATTCTCATCACTTGGTATTTTTCAAAAGGTAAGCATGAAAAACTTAAAACTAAGTAGCAAAATATAACCACAACAATAGAATCCAACAAAGATTATAAACATAATGATGTTAAGAAAAATCCCTTTTCAATACTCAATAGCAATTAGTGGTAAACAAGAATAACAATCCACACTTATAATGAAAGAATAGAAAATGAAATGAAGATTGACTAAAACTAACTAATCAACTAATTAACTAACTAATCAACTAATTAACTAACTAATTGACTAACTAACTAACTAATTGACTAACTAAAATAAATGGATATCAATGGTGTTTGGGAGTGTTGGATGAGATGTAGAAGAAGGGAAGAACAAAGGAGGAGGAAAGAAATGAAAAGGGGAGAAGAAAAGAAATGTGGTGAAGGCAGCAAATCCGCGCGTACGCGTACATGACGCTTCCACATTGATGGCTTATTTCGAGAGTGGCACGTATGCGTCATGTGCGCGTATGCGTGAGTTGGTTTGTGCCTTAGGCATAATGCGCGCACAGTGCGGGCATAACTCTCGGGTCAATGTGTGGAAGGTGAAACTTCTCAATCCACGTGTACGCACACATGGCGCGCGCGCGGATGGTCGAAAACGCTTGATGCACGCGTACGCGCACAGTGCGCGTACACGTGGATGGTGCTCTATTTTTCAAAAATTTTTCTAGGTTTTTGCACCAATCCAAGCATTCCAAACCTCCAAACAGCTACTAAAACACCATGAAACCTTATTTAACATACTAAACTACCAATTATACTCAACTAACTAAACAAAACATGAAATTAGCCTAATTCTACCAATATTTACAAAAGAGGAAAATGAAAAGAATTTACCATGGTAGGGTGTCTTCCACCTAACACTTTTGTTTATTGTCCTTAAGTTGGACTTATGGGGAGCTCATCTCAAGGTGGCTTGTGCTTGAATTCATCTTGGAACTCTCACCAGTGCTTGGTTCTCCATTGTGCCCCAAGATTTCTCATGGATTGAGCCAAGTGTTGATGGAGTTCTTCACAAACTTGGGACTCCCAAAGTTGATCCTCTTTTTCTAGTCCAGGATCCCACACTTTATTTTCACACCCGTCTTGAAGTTGATCATCATTATTAGTCCAACCGGGTGGTAAGTAAGGTGAATTCTCTATATAGTGGCCAACAATCCTCCTAGACTCATCTATTTGAGCACTACTCCAACCTTTATATTTCATGTTTGATGCATCAACCATAATGAGTCTTGATTTGCAATACCAATCACAAAACATTTTTCTTTTACGCTTCATCCCACAAAGCTCCCTAAGTTGACCATCCGTTTCAAGCAAGCCATACTCAAGTGGGACAATAAAGCTAATAGAAATGAGTTTTACCCACTCAAGTGAAGGAGTAGATGGCAACCTAGGCAAAGATGATTCCAAGGTTCTTGATAAAGCGTATTCCACTCCCATCCTTCTATTTCTAAGGACTTCCACCTCCTCACAAGATCTCTTAATCTCAATCCTTTGTTCAACAATTTTATCTAACTCTTTTCCCTTACTCAATTCATGAATGGGAGGGTGAGAGAAATTTACCTCCACATTACTTTCTATCTCATCGGGAGAAGGTTCTTCATGCTCAAAGGATTCTTCACCACTAAGCTTTGATGCTTGGTCTTCATTACCAAGGGAACTCAATTCTTGCTCTATCCCATCCAAGTCTTCATAAGGGATATGCCTTGGAGGTTATGCACATCCCTCCTTAACATCAATTTCAATCTTCTTGGAGGGGTCTTCTTCAACTCTAGGTTCCCATGGAAGTTCCGCATTTCCTAAATCTTCAACCATTTCTTCCTTTTCTTCAACAATTATGACTTCCTCCAATTGATCCAATACAAAGCAACTTCCCTCATTTCCCATCGGAGTTTCCAATCTCTCCTTCATGCTATGTTCTTCATTCGATTCTCCACATGTAGCCATGGGAGTTCCTTGAGTGTTCAAGCATTGGGAGGCTAACTGATTTGTTACCGCATCCAAGGCGGCCATAAAATTTTGCACATCCCTTTTCATCTCTTCTTGCCCTTGAACAAGAACACCAAGGGTTTCATCCATTAGAGATTGGGGTGGGTGGAAGGATTCATCATTTTGGGAGAAGGGTTCATAGTAGGAAGGTGGTTAATAAACCACTATTTTATGGTTTATCTTGTGCTTAATTGAGTGGATTTTATCGATCTTTCATACACTTATTCATACTAAATGCATGGGTTTACATTTTCCTTCCTTATTTTGTGCTATGATTGAAAACATGCTTCTTTAGCCTTATATTTGCTAATATTAACCCTCTCTTATTACCATTAGATGCCGTGATATGTGTGTTAAGTGATTTCAGGGATTACAGGGCATGAATGGCTCAAAGGATGGAAAGGAAGCATGCAAAAGTGGAAAGAATACAAGAAGTTGAAGAAATTGCAAAGCTGTCAGCCTGACTCTCTTGCACTAAAACTACCATAACTTGAGCTACAGAGGTCCAAATGATGCGGTTTCAGTTGCGTTGGAAAGCTAACATCCGGCTCTTCACAACGATATATAATTTATCATAGCTCTCTCGAAGTTAGGTGACGCGGACGCGTCATTCATGCGTTTGCATTGCATCTGCGAATCTCAACCGACGCAAACGCCTGGACGACGCTTCCGCGTCACTTTCCCACGACCTGTACGTACCAGATTTTAAAATTAGCAATTTTTGGGTTGTTTCTGACTCAGTTTTCGGCCCAAAAAGCACAGATTAGAGGCTATAAAGTGGGGGAATACATCCATTCATAATCATTCATTCATAATTCACTTTTCATAATTTAGTTGTAGTTTTTTAGTGAGAGAGGTTCTCTCCTCTCTCTTAGGATTAGGATTAGGATTAGAATTTATATTAGGATTAGGATTTATCTCATCTTCATATCAGGTTCAATATTCCTTTATTTTGACTTCTCTTATTTTTAATTATATATGTTGCCAATTTGGCTTAATGACGTTCATGTTATGATTTTCTTAATTAATATAATTTGAGGTATTTCAGACTTATGATTGTTTTCTCTAATGTATGTTATTGATGCTTGGGCTCTATCCAAATTATTTTCATTCAAGTAGATTTTATTCCCTTCTGGCTTTGGTTGATTAATTGGTAACTCTTGAGTTGTCAAACTCAGCAGTGGTTGAAATTGGCAGATTCTAGTTGATCTAGATCGCTCTAAAGCTAGTCTTCCCACAGGGATTGACTAAGACTTGAGGATCAAACTAATTAGTCCACTTGACATTCTTTTGCTTTAGTAAAGGTTAACTAAGTGGGATTAAAACCCAATTCTCATCACACCTGATAAGGATAACTAGGATAGGACTTCTAATTTCTCATATCTTGCCAAGAGTTTATTTTATAGTCATTTATTTATTTTTCTTGTCAATTAAATTACTTGTTTAACCCTTTTAAAAACCCCAAAATATACCTTTGCATAACCAATAATAAGAACATACCTCCCTACAATTCCTTGAGAAGATGACCCGAGATTTAAATACTCGGTTATCAATTTTAAAGGGGTTTTTTACTTGTGACAACCAAAACGTTTGTAAGAAAGGTTGATTGCTTGGTTTAGAAAGTATACTTGCAACGAGAATTTATTATAACTTATAAACCATCAATCTTCAGTTCTTCAAAATGGCGCTGTTACCGGGGAATTGCAAATGTGTGCCTTATTATTGGTTATTGTAAATATTTTTCTTTTACTTGTTTATTTGTTTCTTCTCTTCCCTCCTCATTTCTGATAACTACTATGAATTCTCACCCCTCTCGCTTTGAGTTTAGTTCTAATTTTATTGCAAGGAATGGAAGCTATAACAGGACTATGCATCAAGGTCTAAGCAATCAAAGATCGATGGAGCCACGAGGATCTGATCACCCCTTTAGGCAACAACATCCTCCTAGATATCATGGACAAAGACCATTCTACAATGCATGCCAAATGATAGATTTGGTGGACCACCTCGTGGCTACCAACAAGCCCCACCCTGTGCTCAGAGACCATCCTCTCAACATAACTTCGAACCACCACACTCACAAGCTTCTTTTCACCATTCACTACCACATGATCCTTATACACTCCAACGCCAATCCAATTACTCCCAAGAACCACCACTCCCCTATGTGCCATGTCCATATCCATCAAGCCAAGAATCATAGGTTCGCTTCAAAAAATCAGTAGACCAATTTAATGCAGCCCTTCATCAACTGGAGCAAGCAATAAATCAATTATCTTCCAGACATTCAGACACTCAACAGACTCCCATGGCTTCATGTGGAGAATCTAATGAAAAATGTAGCGTGAAGAAGACACTAGAAACTCCAGTGGACAGCATAGAGTATAACTTCGTACTAGAACAAGTAGAGGACACTGTCATTATAAAAGAGGAAGAATTGATTGAAGATTTAGGAAATGCCGAACCGCCACATAAATCTAGAGTTGTGGAGAATTCCGTCAAGGACACTACAAATGATGCTAAAGAGGATAGTGCACAACTCCCAAAGCAAGTATCTTATGGAGAACTAGACGGAATTACCCGAGACACATGTTTCCTTGATGATGATGATCGCAAGTCAAGTTCTCTTGGTATTGAACTTGCATCCGCAAGTGAATTCCTTGAGACAGAAAAATCTTCCCCAAGTGAATACGAAGATGATGCAGATGTTGACTTTTCTCAACCTCCCAATTATGACTCAAGTGTGATGAGGAAGACATCAGTGACTTTGATCAAGACATGGTTGAATTGGAAGAAAATTGCCAAGAAATGGAGGAATTCACAGAAGACCATAAGGGAGTAGAGCTTGCAGAACCACCAAAAACACTGATCCCAAGGCCACTACCACTGGTGGACGAAATTGTGATCATCAACAATGGCTCCAAAGACTTGGTGCTCTCAAACATAAATCACACTTTGTCACAACTCCGCACAAATAACCAGTAAGTGTACTGGGTCGTCCAAGTAATACCTTACGTGAGTAAGGGTCGATCCCACAGAGATTGTTGGTATGAAGCAAGCTATGGTCATCTTGTAAATCCCAGTCAGGCGGATTTAACTAATTTAAGAGATTATTGGTTTTTCGAATAATAATAAATTAAATAGAAAATAAAGATAAAGTTACTCATGTAATCCAATGGTGGGAATTTCAGATAGGTGTATAAAGGTGCTGTGTTCCTTCTGAATCTCTGCTTTCCTACTGCTTTCATCCAATCCTTCTTACTCCTTTCCATGGCAAGCTGTATGTAGGGCATCACCGTTGTCAATGGCTACATCCCATCTTCTCAGTGAAAATGGCCCAAATGCTCTGTCACAGCACGACTAATCATCTGTCGGTTCTCGATCATGTTGGAATAGAATTCCTTGATTCTTTTGCGTTTGTCATCACGCCCAGCAATCGCGAGTTTGAAGCTCGTCACAGTCATTCAATCCCGGAATCCTACTCGGAATACCATAGACAAGGTTAGACTTTCCGGATTCCCATGAATGCCGCCATCAATTCTAGCTTATACCACGATGATTCTGATTAAAGAATTCAAGAGATATGCGCCCGGTCTAAGGTAGAATGGAAGTGGTTGTCAGTTACGCGCGTTCATAGTGGAGAATGATGATGAGTGTCACGGATCATCACATTCATCAAGTTAAAGTGCAACGAATATCTTAGAACAAGAATAAGTCAAATTGAATAAAAAATAGAAGTACTTGCATTAAAACTCGAGGTACAGCAGAGCTCCACACCCTTAATCTATGGTGTGTAGAAACTCCACCGTTGAAAATACATAAGTGATGAAGGTCCAGGCATGGCCGAATGGCCAGCCCCCAAAACGTGATCAATAGTCTCCTAAGATGAATAATAAAAGGAAACTGAGACCAAAGATCTCTAATACAATAGTAAAACGTCCTATTTATACTAGACTAGCTACTAGGGTTTACAGAAGTAAGTAATTGATGTAGAAATCCACTTCCGGGGCCCATTTGATGTGTGCTTGGGCTGAGTTTGATCTATCCACGAGCTGAGGCTTCTCTTGGAGTTGAACGCCAAGTTGTAACGTATTTTGGGCGTTCAACTCTGGTTCGTGACGTGTTTCTGGCGTTTGACTCCAGAATGCAGCATGGAACTGGCGTTGAGCGCCAGTTTACGTCGTCTAATTACAAATAAAGTATGGACTATTATATATTTCTGAAAAGCTCTGGATGTCTAATTTCCAACGCCATTGAGAGCGGGCTATTTGGAGTTCTGTAGCTTCAGAAAATCTATTTCGAGTGTAGGGAGATCAGAATCCAACAGCATCAGCAGTCCTTTGTTAGCCTTTTATCAGAGTTTTGCTTAGGTCCCTCAATTTCAGCCAGAAATTACCTGAAATCATAGAAAAATACACAAACTCATAGTAAAGTCCAGAAATATGAATTTAACATAATAACTAATGAAAACATCCCTAAAAGTAACTAGATCATACTAAAAACTACCTAAAAACAATGCCGAAAAGCGTATAAATTATCCGCTCATCACAACACCAAACTTAAATTATTGCTTGTCCCCAAGCAACTGAAAATCAATTAGGATAAAAAGAAGAGAATATACTAAAAATTCTAAAATATCAATGAGTATTAATTCTAATTAGATGAGCGGGACTTGTAGCTTTTTGCTTCTGAACAGTTTTGGCATCTCACTTTCTCCTTTGAAGTTTAGAATGATTGGCATCTATAGGAACTTAGAATTTCAGATAGTGTTATTGATTCTCCTAGTTAAGTTTGTTGATTCTTGAACACAGCTACTATTATGAGTCTTGGCCGTGGCCCTAAGCACTTTGTTTTCCAGTATTACCACCGAATACATAAATGCCACAGACACATGACTGGGTGAACCTTTTCAGATTGTGACTCAGCTTTGCTAGAGTACCCAGTTAGAGGTGTCCAGATCTCTTAAGCACACCCTTTTTTTTTTTGCTTTGGATCACGACTTTAACCACTCAGTCTCAAGCTTTTCACTTGGACCTGCATGCCACAAGCACATGGTTAGGGACAACTTGATTTAGCCGCTTAGGCCTGGATTTATTTCCTTGGGCCCTCCTATCCATTGATGCTCAAAGCCTTGGATTCTTTTTACGCTTGCCTTTTGGTTTTAAGGGCTATTGGCTTTTTCTGCTTGCTCTTTTTTTTCTTTTAAAATTTTTTTTTGCCATTTCTTTTCACAAGCTTTTGCTTTTTCACTGCTTTTTCTTGCTTCAAGAATCAATTTTCATGATTTTTCAGATTATCAATAGCATTTCTCTTTGTTCACCATTCTTTCAAGAGCCAACAATTTTAACATTCATAAACAACAAGATCAAAATTATGCACTGTTCAAGCATTCATTCAGAAAACAAAAAGTATTGTCACCACATCAATATAATTGAACTAAATTCAAGGATAATTTTTGAAATTTATGTAATTCTTGTTCTTTTGAATTAAAAACATTTTTCATTTAAGAGAGGTGAAGGATTTATGGAATTTATTCATAGCTTTAAGACATAGTTACTACATACTAATGATCATGAAGTAGAGACACAAAACATAGATAAAAACGAAAAGCAGAAAAAAATAAGAACAAGGAATGAATCCACCTTAGTAGCGTCTTCTTCTTGAAGGACCAATGATGTCCTTAAGCTCTTCTATGTCCCTTCCTTGCCTTTGTTGCTTCTCCCTCATTGCTTTTTGATCTTCTCTAATTTCATGGAGAATGATGGAGTGCTCTTGATGTTCCACCCTTAATTGATCCACATTGTAACTCAAATCTTCTAAGGAAGTGTTGAGTTGTTCCCAATAGTTGTTGGGAGGAAAGTGCATCCCTTGAGGCATCTCCGGGATTTCTTGGTGATGAGCTTCCTTATGCGTCTCTTGGGTTCCATGAGTGGGCTCTCTTGTTTGCTCCATCCTTTTCCTAGTGATGGGCTTGTCCTTCTCAATGAGGATGTCTCCTTCTATGATAACTCCAGCTGAGTAACATAGATTGCAAATAAGATGAGGAAAAGCTAGCCTTGCCAAAGTAGAGGACTTATCGGCTATTTTGTAGAATTCATGGGAGATGACTTCATGAACTTCTATTTCCTCTCCATTCATGATGCTATGAATCATGATGGCCCTATCCATAGTAACTTTAGATCGGTTGCTAGTGGGGATAAGGGAGCGTTGGATGAACTCCAACCATCCTCTAGCCACAAGCTTGAGGTCCAGTCTTCTTAGTTGAACCGGCTTGCCTTTGGAGTCTCTTTTCCATTGAGCTCCTTCCACACATATGTCCATAAGGACTTGGTCCAACCTTTGATTAAAGTTGACCCTTCTAGTGTAGGGGTGTGCATCTCCTTGCATCATGGGCAAGTTGAACGCCAACCTCACTTTTTCCGGACTAAAATCTAAGTATTTCCCCCGAACCATTGTAAGATAATTCTTTGGGTTCGGGTTCTTACTTTGATCATGGTTCTTAGTGATCCATGCATTGGCATAGAACTCTTGAACCATTAAGATTCTGACTTGTTGGATGTGGTTGGTTAGAACTTCCCAACCTCTTCTTTGGATCTCATGTCGGATCTCCGGATACTCATTTTTCTTGAGCTTGAAAGGGACCTCGGGGATCACCTTCTTCTTGGCCACAACATCATAGAAGTGGTCTTGATGGGCTTTGGAGATGAATCTTTCCATCTCCCATGACTCGGAGGTGGAAGCTTTTGTCTTTCCTTTCCCTTTTCTAGAGGTTTCTATGGCCTTAGGTGCCATCAATCGTAATGGAAAAACAAAAAGCTTATGCTTTTACCAAACCAAACTTAAAATATTGCTCGCCCTCGAGCAAGAGATGAAAAAAGAAAAGAAGAAGAAGAAGAAAATATGGAGGAGAGGGGGAGAGGTGTATTCGGCCAAGAAGGAGAAGAATGGTTTGTGTTGTGTGAAAATTAAGGAGAATGGAGGGGTTTATATAGGGAGAGGAGAGGGGGTAGGCTCGGCCATTTAGGGTGGGTTTGGGTGGGAAAGAAATTTGAATTTTGAAGGTAGGTGGGGTTTATGGGGAAGAGTGGATGGATGTGAGTGGTGAAGGGGGTAATTGGGAAAAGAGATTGAGGTGATTGGTGAAGGGTTTATGGGAAAGTGTGTTATAGGATTATTAGGAGGTAGGGTGAGAATATGGTAGGTGGGGATCCTGTGGGATCCACAGATCCTGAGATGATCCTGTGGGGTCCATAGATCCTGAGGTGTCAAGGATTTACATCCCTGCACCAATTAGGCATGTAAAATGCCTTTCCATGCAATTCTGGTGTTTAAACGCCGAAGTGATGCATGTTCTGGGCGTTCAACGCCCATGTGCAGCATGTTTCTGGCGTTCAATGCCAGTTCCATGCTTGTTTCTGGTGTTCAGCGCCAGCTCTCCTCAAGGTGCATTCCTGGCGTTTGAACGCCGGGATGTTGCTTGTTTCTTGTGTTCAGCAGCAGATCCATGCTCTGTTCTGGGGTTGAACGCCAGCCAGATGCTCCTTACTGGCGTTTAAACGCCAGTAAGTCCTTCCTCTAGGGTGTGATTTTTCTTCTGCTGTTTTTGATTCTGTTTTTAATTTTAATATTTTTTTCGTGACTCCACATGATCATGAACCTAATAAAACATAAAAAAAGAATAAAATAAAATAAAATTAGATAAATAAAAATTGGGTTACCTCCCAATAAGCGCTTCTTTAATGTCAATAGCTTGACAATGGGCTCTCATGGAGCCTCACAGGTGATCAGGTCAATGTTGTATAGTCCCAACACCAAACTTACAGTTTGGTTGTGAGGATTCAACACCAAACATAGAGTTTGGTTGTGGCCTCCCAACACCAAACTTAGAGTTTGATTGTGGGAGCTCTGTTTGACTCTGTACTAAGAGAAGCTCTGCATGCTTACTCTCCCTTGTTATAGAAGGATGGCCGTGTGCCTTAAACACAAGGTAGTCCCCATTCAATTGAAGGACTAATTCTCCTCTGTTAACATCTATCACAGCTTTTGTTGTGGCTAGGAAAGGTCTTCCAAGGATGATGCATTCATCTTCCTCCTTTCTAGTGTCTAAGATTATGAAATCAGCAGGGATGTAAAGGCCTTTAACCTTTACTAACACGTCCTCTACTAATCCATAAGCTTGTCTTACTGACTTGTCTGCCAATTGTAATGAGAATAAGATAGGCTGTACCTCAATGATCCCCAGCTTCTCCATTACAGAAAGTGGCATAAGATTTATGCCTGACCTTAGGTAACACAGAGCTTTCTCAAAGGTCATGGTGCCTATGGTACAGGGTATTAAGAATTTCCCAGGATCTTGTTTCTTTTGAGGTAAAGTTTGCTGAACCCATGTATCAAGTTCACTAATGAGCAAGGGAGGTTCACCTTCCCACGTCTCATTACCAAATAACTTGGCATTCAGCTTCATGATGGCTCCTAGATATTGAGCAACTTGCTCTCCAGTTACATCTTTATCCTCTTCAGAGGAAGGATAATCTTCAGAGCTCATGAATGGCAGAAGGAGATTTAATGGAATCTCTACGGTCTCTATATAAGCCTCGGATTCCTTTGAATCCTCAATAGGGAACTCCTTCCTGCTTGAGAGACGTCCCATGAGATCTTCCTCATTGGGATTCGCGTCCTCTCCCTCCTCCTTGCATTTGGCCATATTGATTATATCAATGGCCTTGCACTCTCTTTTTGGATTTTCTTCAGTATTGCTTGGGAGAGTACTAGGAGGGGTTTTAGTGATTTTTTTACTCAGCTGACCCACTTGTGCCTCCAGATTTCTGATGGAGGACCTTGTTTCATTCATAAAACTTAAAGTGGCCTTAGACAGATTAGAGACTAAGTTTGCTAAGTTAGAGGTATTTTGTTCATAATTCTATGTCTGTTGCTGAGAAGATGATGGATAAGGCTTGATATTGCTGAGCCTATTTCTTCCACCATTATTAAAGCCTTGTTGAGGCTTTTGTTGATCCTTCCATGAGAAATTCGGATGATTTCTCCATGATGAATTATAGGTGTTTCCATAAGGTTCACCCATGTAATTCACCTCTGCCATTGCAGGATTTTTAGGATCATAAGCTTCTTCTTCAGAAGATGCCTCTTTAGTACTGTTGGATGCATTTTGCCATCCATTCAGACTTTGAGAAATCATGTTGACTTGCTGAGTCAACACTTTGTTATGAGCCAATATGGCATTCAGAGCATCAATTTCAAGAACTCCCTTCCTCTGAGGCATCCCATTATTCACGAAATTCCTCTCAGAAGTGTACATGAATTGGTTATTTGCAACCATGTCAATGAGTTCCTGAGCTTCTACAGGCGTTTTCTTTAGGTGAATGGATCCACCTGTAGAGTGGTCCAATGACATTTTGGAAAACTTAGATAGACCATAATAGAATATATCTAATATGATCCACTCTGAAAACATGTCAGAAGGACACTTTTTGGTCATCTGCTTGTATCTTTCCCAAGTTTCATAGAGGGATTCACCATCTTTTTACTTGAAGGTCTGAACATCCACTCTAAGCTTGCTCAGCTTTTGAGGAGGAAAGAATTTATGTAAATCATGTTGCTTGTATGCGAAGTTTGTATTCGTAGGTTTTGATGAATGACAAACCAACAAACGACATGAAAGAGAAACCAACAAACAACTTGAATGAACAAGCATGTTGAAAGATCAACCAACATTCAACATTGAGGAATGAAGAGTTGAAAGCAACACAACAACAACAAGAAACTCAAGTCCACAACATTTGAAGACAAGTATAGTATCTTAGGACTTAGGTAACTTCTTGTTAAGAACCAATTGCTAAATCTCTCAACACACACTCACAAAATGTTTTGATGCACATCTTGCAATTCGATGCTAGCCAAATGGTTTAAAACTTGTTTTTCAAAGGTACAAAAGCATAGGAATTGACTCCAACAAGTTTGAGATCAATCCTAAGTATTTTAAAGTGATTTTAAGCCATTCTTTAAGGTTTGCATCGATGCACACTCATCTTGCATCGATGCAAAGCATGCGACGACTTGTTGAATCGATGCAAAGATGTTTGCATCGATGCAACCTAGCTGAAAATTCAAATTTCAGCTTCAAAGACACATTTGCATCGATGCAAAGTGTTATGCATCGATGCAAATAATTCAAAAACATAAAAAACGGCTAGTTTTGACAAAAAAGCTCTATCCCATTAACTCCCCAACGTTTCTAAGGTTTGGGGAGTCTATAAATAGATGGATTGAAGCCTTATTTCAGTGATTTGATTTTTTGCAAACTATATTGTTCATATTCTTTCATTCTACACATTTTTTAAGGTGTTATAATACACAATTTGAGAGAGCAATATCAATTGGTTCAATAGTGCTAAACTTGTAATCATACACTCTTCTAGAGAGTACTCATTTCATCTCAACAATTCTTTGAGAATTGTTTTCTTGTACACTTTGTAAATTGGAGTGTGATCTCCAAGGTTGAGTCAAGAGTTATAAACACTATAGTCGGTGAGGATACCAAAGAGGTATACTAAGTACTCAAGGCAAATCTTAGAGAAGGTATCTCTAAGTGGAGTGGGTTAGTATACGAGTGGTGATCATATACCGTGAGGTGTTAGAAACTAAGGACTCGGATTGTAAAATGTTTTGCGCGAGCACCTTGAAGCTTGGCAATAGTGGAACTTCTCAATTGCGATTGAGAAAGAAAGTGGACGTAGGACAAGGATTGTGCCGAACCACTCTAAATAGCGTTTGCATCTCTCCAAACTCATCTCTTCAATATTATTGTCTTTTACCTTTGAGCAAATAAATTGTGATCGAAAAGTAGCTTCGTAAGTACTTAAGGAGTAGCTTAAGTCCGATTGGTGAAAAGCTTGATCAATTTATTTGAGTTAGTGTCTATTGGAAAGTAAAAGCTCCTTATAAATGCTTAGCAATTGAGTTAAGCTCTTGGAAAATACTAGTACAATAACACTTTTGTATATTGTCTTTAACTTTCGCAAAAAGATTCATTGTTGTTGCAATACTCAATTCACCCCCCCTCTTGAGTAATTGTGCATAGGTTCTACAAGTGGCATCAGAGCTTAACCCTTTGAAAGACTTAACCGTTTAAGGGAAAAGATCATGGCAAGCACAGGCTTTAACAACAACAACACTAGCGAAGGTAACTCAACCGCTAGACCTCCTCTTTTTAGCGGAACAAATTACTCTTATTGGAAAAATAAGATGAGAATTTGGATCCGTTCTCAAGATGTGAGAATTTGGAAAGTGATTGAGAATGGAAATCACATTCCAACAAAGACAACAAGCGCTAAAGAAGGAGAAGTCTCCGTCTCAAAGCAAGTACCGAAAGGAGAAGATGAATATAGTGACGATGATTGGAAGAAAGTGGCAATGAATGATAAAGCCATCAACTTCATTCATTGTGCACTTAACGAGCATGATTATATGAAGATCTCTACATGTGAAACCGCTAAAGAGATTTGGGATAAACTCCAAATCACTTACGAAGGAACCGACCACGTTAAAGAATCAAAGGTATTTATGTTGGTTCATGAATGGGAAAATTTTAAAATGAAAGATGAAGAGAGCATTGAAGAAGCTCTTGAAAGACTCTCCAAGATCTTCAACAATCTAAGCATGCTTGGCACAAAATACAATGATAAACAAATTGTGACCAAGGTGCTTACAAGCCTTACACCAAAATGGAACTCCAAAGTGAACGCCATTGTGGAAGGAAGGCTCTATGATCAACTTACATTTGATCAACTACGAGGTAATCTTCTCACCTATGAAATGACTATGCTAAATAGACAAAAAGGTGAAGAAAGCAAGAAGAAAAGTCTCGCTTTTAAAACAACATCACTGCAAGAAGAAAGTGATGATAATGAAGAAGAAGGAGATGAAGAATTTGCACTCTTATTTAAAAGATTCAATAAGTTTGCAATGAAGAAAAACTTCCAGAGCAAAACAAAGGTACCAAAATGCTATGAGTGTGGAGAAGTTGGACACATCAAACCCAATTGTCCAAAACTTCAAAAGGAGGACAAAAACAAGAAATTTAAGAAGAAGGAGAAAGCATACATATCATGGGAGAACGAGGATGAATCCGACTCCGATGACGACGAGGTTGCAAATCTTTGCTTAATGGCAAGCGAAGAAAAGGTTAGTGATGACAACTCCACTTCTTTTAATTTACAAGATGAATATGATGCCTTACTTGAGGTGTACACAAAACTTACCCAAGATTATTCTCTCCTAAAGAAAAAGAATATGGATCTTTTAAAACAAAATGAGATGTTGAAAAACGAGAATATCAATCTTGGAAAAGATAAGTGTAGCACAAGTAGTGATCCATACAAATCTTGTAAAATGCATGAAAATGAAATTACAAATCTTAAGAACACTTTAGCTAAGTTCAATGAATCTTCAAAGAACTTAGATAAAATGTTGAAAAACCAAAAGCATGTTCATAATAAGGAAGGTTTTGGTTTTGAAAAAGGAAAATTTAAAAATGCTAAAACTCCTATTAGGCAACCGCAAGCCCAAAAGGCAAGCATGCCTAAAAGGAATGAAGCCTTTAAACATCCTCCTCAACATGCTTCATTTAGAAATTATAATCACAATGCATATAGATCAAAAGATGTTACATTTAGGAAACAACCTAGGCAACCATTTAGAAACATGCATAGGATGCATAATCCAAATGTCATATGTCATTATTGTAATAAAGTAGGTCATATAGCACCCGTATGCTTTACTAGAATTAAACATATAAACTTTCGCAGTCAAGATACGAGATGGGCACCTTATGGGCATTATGCTCATACTAACCATCAAGGACCCAAATTCACTTGGGTACCTAAATCCCAATTTTAATTATTTTGTAGGTACGTGTTGGAGCTAAGGATACAAATTGGTATGTTGATAGTGGATGCTCCAAACACATGACCGGCGATGAATCAAAGTTCACCGCAATAGAGCCTACAAACGGAGGAAACGTGATCTATGGAGACAACAACACCGGCAAAGTAATCGGCGTTGGAAAAGTTGGTAAAAATCCTTCTACCTCCATAGATAATGTTATACTTGTCAAAGGTCTCAAACATAATCTCATTAGTGTTAGCCAACTTTGTGACAAAGGAAACTTAGTCACCCTTGATTCAAAATGTTGTTTGATAAAAAGGCAAGACACTAATGAAATTGTGCTAATTGGGCACCGTGTTGACAATGTATACATGATTAATCTAAATGAAGTTTCCTCAAATGATGTGAAATGCCTTGTTAGTAAAAATGATGAAACTTGGTTATGGCATCGTAGAGTAGCTCATGCTAACATGGACCATCTTAACAAGTTGGTCTCTAAAGAGTTAGTAATTGGCTTACCAAAGCTACGTTTTGAAAAAGACGTCCTTTGCGACGCATGTCAAAAGGGAAAACAAGTAAAGGCCTCTTTTAAATCCAAAAACATTGTTTCAACAACAAGGCCATTACAACTTTTGCACATGGATTTATTTGGTCCTTCTAGGACTATGAGCTTTGGTGGCAATTACTATGCTTTAGTTATTGTTGATGATTACTCTCGATTTACATGGACCTTGTTCCTAGCAAACAAGAGTGATACATTTCGAGCATTCAAAAGATTAGCCAAAGTTATTCAAAATGAAAAGAATTTGCATATATCATCTATTAGAAGTGATCATGGTGGAGAATTTGAAAACAATCTTTTTGAAACTTTTTGTGAAGAAAATGGCATTGAGCATAATTTTTCCTCTCCTAGAACACCACAACAAAATGGTGTGGTTGAAAGGAAAAATCGTCATTTAGAAGAAATGGCGAGAACTATGCTCAATGAGGCTAATATTCCTAAGTACTTTTGGGCGGATGCGGTTAGTACCGCGTGTTATGTTATGAATAGGATTATCATTCGACCTATTCTTAAGAAAACACCGTACGAATTGTACAAAGGAAGAAAGCCAAATATTTCCCACCTTCACGTCTTTGGTTGTAAATGCTTTATTCTAAACAATGGAAAAGATAACTTAGGCAAATTTGATGCTAAGGCTGATGAAGGAATCTTCTTAGGCTACTCTTTAACCAGCAAAGCTTTTAGAGTATATAATAAACGCATCATGACTATGGAAGAAAGTATTCATGTCGCTTTTGATGAAACTAACCGTTGTTGTGCTAGAAAAGATTTTGATGAAAATGTAGAAAACTTTGATTCACTAAATTTGAATGGTGAAGACAAAGAAAAAGATTTAAATGAAGCCTCTACAAGCTCAACAAAGGATAGCGTTCAAGTTGAAGAAATTAAACCATCACAAGTACAAATAAATGCACTTCCAAAGGATTGGCATACTTCAAAGGATCATCCTCTAGACAACGTCATTGGTGATGTTTCGAAAGGGGTAACAACTCGATCCACTTTTAGAAATTTATTTGCATATAGTGCTTTTGTTTCTCAAATTGAACCATCTACCATTAAGTCCGCAATTGATGATGAACATTGGGCTATGGCAATGCAAGAGGAGCTTAACCAATTCAAACGAAATGACGTTTGGGAATTGGTGCCTAAACCAAGTAATCAAACAATTGTAGGAACAAATGGGTTTTTAGAAATAAACTCGATGAAAATGGTACAATTGTTAGAAACAAAGCTAGATTAGTAGCTAAAGGTTATAATCAAGAGGAAGGCATTGATTATGACGAAACTTATGCTCCCGTAGCTAGATTAGAAGCAATTAGGATGCTACTTGCTTTTGCATCCTCTTATAACTTCAAACTTTATCAAATGGATGTTAAGAGTGCCTTTCTTAATGGTTTCATTAAAGAAGAAGTATATGTTGAACAACCTCCCGGTTTTGAGGATTATGAAAATCCTAATCATGTTTTCAAACTCAAGAAAGCTCTTTATGGTCTTAAACAAGCTCCAAGAGCTTGGTATGAACGTTTGAGCAAGTTTTTAATAGAAAAGGGTTTTAGAAGAGGGAAGGTTGATACAACTTTATTTATCTTGATTGAAAACAAAAATATCCTTTTGGTACAAGTTTATGTCGATGACATAATATTTGGTTCAACTAACGAATCACTTTGCAAGTTTTTCTCAAACCTCATGCAAAGTGAATTTGAAATGTCCATGATGGGCGAACTCAACTTCTTCCTTGGTCTGCAAATCAAACAAGGAAAAGAAGGAACTTTCGTTAGCCAAACCAAATATTGCAAGGAACTGCTCAAAAGATTTGGAATGGACAATGCTAAGGCAATGGACACACCAATGAGCACTACTTGCTACCTTGACATAGATGAACAAGGTAAAAGCATAGATGTAAAGAAGTATAGAGGCATGATAGGATCATTACTTTATCTAACGGCAAGTAGGCCAGATATCATGTTTAGTGTATGCATGTGTGCGAGATACCAAGCTAATCCTAAGGAATCTCACTTAAGTGCGGTAAAAAGGATTATGAAGTATCTCGTAGGAACATTAAATGTTGGATTGTGGTATCCGAAAGGATCCACTTGTGATTTGATTGGTTATTCCGATTCCGATTTTGCCGGTTGCAAATTAGATAGGAAAAGCACTAGCGGCACTTGTCACTTGCTAGGAAACTCTCTTGTTTCATGGCATAGTAAGAAACAAGTAAGTGTAGCCTTGTCTACCGCCGAAGCCGAGTATGTAGCCGCCGGTAGTTGTTGCGCCCAAATTTTATGGATGAAACAACAACTTATGGACTATGGACTCATGCTTGATCACATTCCTATCAAATGTGATAATACTAGTGCAATAAATTTAACCAAGAATCCGGTTCAACATTCAAGAACCAGGCATATTGAGATTAGACATCACTTCATAAGAGACCATGTTGAAAAAGGTGATGTGGTTATTGAATTTGTCGAAACTAGTAAACAACTAGCGGACATCTTCACTAAACCTTTATGTAAAGAAAGTTTTTTTAACATCCGAAATGAACTTGGTATCTTGGATTCTAATCTAATATAATTTGTTTGAATTCATTGTATTCATATTGCTTTTTTTTTGTATCTCTTACTAACTTAAGCATTGGAGATATCCAATTAGCCATTGTTTTGTAGGTTTATAAGTTGATGAATGAGTGATTAATCTTGAGGTAGATTGAAGAATTTGAAGATTATAAACAATGGAGGATCAACAAATTGAAGTTTATCATGGTTTAAGTGAGTATATACATGATGAAACTCAAAGGATTGAAGAAAGAACCACCAAAGGATGAAAATTTGGTGATTTTGGGCGAAATGATGTATGTTGCATCGATGCAAACTCGACCAAATTGCACAAAAACACGTAAATTTGGCATTTTTGAGCAACAAAACCCCACTTTTTCATCATCTTCAACCTCACAACTCATATCCCCAAATTCAAACCTCCATAACCTCCAAAACAAGCTCACATATAGCTTCATACAACTCACAAAACTTTGATACCCACTACAAACAAACTACATATTTGAAGTCCCTACATTCTCCTCTACAAAACCCATAAAACAAAATCATCCACAATGCCTAGAATCAAGAGAACCATGAAGAAGTCAAAAGGCTCCTCAAGTGTGGTTCCACCTCCAAATAATCATCCTTTGGCAAGGTACTTTGCTTCTAATGAAGATCTTCAATTCTATGAGGCAAGGCTCGCCGGAAGAAAGGAAATTCCTCCGAGGTATTTGGATCCGACCCTTCTTGTCATTCATAAGTTTGATACTCTTAAGGCTATTCTAGTTCAACAAGGCCTCATGGATTTTGTTCAAATTAAGAGTAAATATTATCCGGATTTAGTTGCCATAGCCTATAGTACACTCATGATTGAGATTGATGAGGAAGATGAATCAAATTTCACATTATTCTTCATGATAGGAAGAAAGGATTATAGGCTAGATGGTGATGAGTTAGCCACCATTTGGGAGTTGCCAAATCAAGGTGACTTGTTTCAAGGTGGTAAAACCCCAATTGATGAATGGGGTTATTCAAAGGAAAATGCCATGCATTTGTTCAACCTTGTACAAGGAGCTCACTCCAAAATTAGTTGCAATTCAATGAGTGCGGAACATAGAACTTTGTTATATCTAGTCACCTATGTATTGCAACCTAGAATATCCGGGCATGCGAATGTAAATGATGAAGATTTGATTGTCATGTGGGCTATGATAAATGGGATTAAGATTAATTGGCCATACTTTATAGTACAACATATGATTAGGCTCAAGATGAAGGATAGGAATGGTGGATTAGGATTCCTTTGTCTATGGTCTAAAGTCTTTGATTATGTTGGTATTGATGTATCAAATGAGATTGCCAAGGAAGTACCACCTCAATCTTGTATCAACACTCATCTTCTCAACAAAATAGGAAGAAGAAATGTTGATGAACAAGATCCTCAAGAGCAAGCTCCTCCACAAGCACCTCAAGCTCAAGAACCACCCTCCTTGGTTGATGTAATGAGAGAATTACAATCCATCAACCAAAACATCCAAAGGATTGAAGTAGAGCATGGTAGGCAACTTGAAGCACTTAATCGTCGTGTGTCTCGTGTAGATCATCGCACGGGTCGCTTGGATCGTCGTATTGATGACTTATATGAGCATTTCGGCATCCACCTACCATATGAAGAGGATACTGATGATGATGAAGACCAAGATTGATTGTCTCCTCTTCATCAAGTCACTTTTTATTGCTTTATGCTTATTTGATTATATGAATTGTTAAACTAACTCCTAGTAAGTTAAGGATTTCTATTATGGTTTAAATACTTTGATATTTCCTTCATAATTTTGTTTAATGATTAATGCTTGTATGCTTATTTGGTGAATAACTCAAAATAGGCTTGGTACCCCTATTTTAAGTTAATGTGCATGCCTTGATATATTTTAGGGGGAATTATGCATGCTTATTATATATAAAAAGAGGAAATCAAATTCCTTTTGAAAGGGGGAATATCTCATCCTTGAGATTAATAGAGAAATTGATTTTAAAAAAAAAATTCATTGTTTTATGCATGCTTCTATGACACATTTCAAACTCCCTTTTTTTGATAATGTCAAAAGGGGGAAGAAAAGTTTGAGGATATTTGAAGTTTTGAACTTTTGAAAAAGGAAGAAAAGTTTGAGAATATACTTTTGAAAAAGGAAGAAAAGTTTGAAGTTTTGAATTTTTTTTGAGGATTTGAAAAGAAGAAACAAGTTTGCGAAACAATGATTTCAAAAAGACTTCCGCTAAGCAAAAACTTTGATATCTAAATCGTTTGCTTTGATAAACGCCCTTTAAAAGAACAAATGCACATATTTAGGGGGAACTCCTGCAAAATTTTTTCTGTGAAGTCTTCTCCAAAGCTTTCTATAAAACAAAGTGCATTATTGTTGCTTTCAAAATCATTTATAAATGCATATCCTCAAAATTGGTTTGTCATTATCAAAAAGGGGGAAATTGTAAATCATGTTGCTTGTATGCGAAGTTTGTAGTCGTAGGTTTTGATGAATGACAAACCAACAAACGACATGAAAGACAAACCAACAAACAACTTGAATGAACAAGCATGTTGAAAGATCAACCAACATTCAACATTGAGGAATGAAGAGTTGAAAGCAACACAACAACAACAAGAACCAATTGCTAAATCTCTCAACACACACTCACAAAATGTTTTGATGCACATCTTGCAATTCGATGCTAGCCAAATGGTTTAAAACTTATTTTTCAAAGGTACAAAAGCATAGGAATTGACTCCAACAAGTTTGAGATCAATCCTAAGTATTTAAAAGTGATTTTAAGCCATTCTTTAAGGTTTGCATCGATGCACACTCATCTTGCATCGATGCAAAGCATGCGACGACTTGTTGAATCGATGCAAAGATGTTTGCATCGATGCAACCTAGCTGAAAATTCAAATTTCAGCTTCAAAGACACATTTGCATCGATGCAAAGTGTTATGCATCGATGCAAATAATTCAAAAACATAAAAAACGGCTAGTTTTGACAAAAAGGCTCCATCCCATTAACTCCCCAACATTTCTAAGGTTTGGGGAGTCTATAAATAGATGGATTGAAGCCTTATTTCAGTGATTTGATTTTTTGCAAACTATATTGTTCATATTCTTTCATTCTACACATTTTTTAAGGTGTTATAATACACAATTTGAGAGAGCAATATCAATTGGTTCAATAGTGCTAAACTTGTAATCATACACTCTTCTAGAGAGTACTCATTTCATCTCAACAATTCTTTGAGAATTGTTTTCTTGTACACTTTGTAAATTAGAGTGTGATCTCCAAGGTTGAGTCAAGAGTTATAAACACTATAGTCGGTGAGGATACCAAAGAAGTATACTAAGTACTCAAGGCAAATCTTAGAGAAGGTATCTCTAAGTGGAGTGGGTTAGTATACGAGTAGTGATCATATACCGTGAGGTGTTAGAAACTAAGGACTCGGATTGTAAAAGGTTTTGCGCGAGCACCTTGAAGCTTGGCAATAGTGGAACTTCTCAATTGCGATTGAGAAAGAAAGTGGACGTAGGACAAGGATTGTGCCGAACCACTCTAAATAGCGTTTGCATCTCTCCAAACTCATCTCTTCAATATTATTGTCTTTTACCTTTGAGCAAATAAATTGTGATCGAAAAGTAGCTTCGTAAGTACTTAAGGAGTAGCTTAAGTCCGATTGGTGAAAAGCTTGATCAATTTATTTGAGTTAGTGTCTATTGGAAAGTAAAAGCTCCTTATAAATGCTTAGCAATTGAGTTAAGCTCTTGGAAAAATACTAGTACAATAACACTTTTGTATATTGTCTTTAACTTTCGCAAAAAGATTCATTGTTGTTGCAATACTCAATTCACCCCCCCTCTTGAGTAATTGTGCATAGGTTCTACAATTTATCCAAGAAGGCCGTGACCAGCTTATCCCAGGAGTCCAGGCTATCTTTAGGTTGTGAGTCCAACCATGTTCTAGCTCTGTCTCTTACAGCAAAAGGGAAAAGCATGAGCCTATAGACTTCATGATATACTCCATTCGTCTTAACAGTCTCACAAATCTGCAAGAACTCAGTTAAAAACTAGTAAGTATCTTCAGATGGAAGTCCATGAAACTTGCAGTTTTGTTGCATTAAAGCAACTAATTGAGGTTTTAGCTCAAAATTGTTTGCTCCAATGGCAGGAATTGAGATGCTTCTTCCATCAAACTTGGACGTGGGTTTAGTAAAATCACCAAGCATCCTCCTTGCATTATTGTTGTTGGGTTCAGCTGCCATCTCCTTCTCTTGTTCGAAAATTTCAGAAAGGTTGCCTCTGGATTGTTGTAATTTAACTTCTCTTAGTTTCCTTTTCAGAGTCCTTTCAGGTTCAGGATCAGTTTCAACAAGAGTGTCTTTTTCCTTGTTCCTGCTCATATGAAAGAGAAGAGAAAAAGAAAAGGAAGAGGAATCCTCTATGTCACAGTAAAGAGGATCCTTATTATTAGTAGAAGAAGAAAATAATAAAGAAAGGAGAATCCAAACACAAGGGTAAGGATAGAGGCAGTGATTGAAGATGAAGAGAGGTGAAAAGAAATATTAGTAAATGAATAAATAAATAGAAGAAGATGAGAAAGAGAATTCGAAAATTAATTTTGAAAAGGAGTTAATGATTTTCGAAAATTAAAGATGAGATAGAATTGAAATTAAAATTTAAAACAATTAGTTAATTAAAAAGAATTTTTTTGAAAAAGAGGGAGGTATTTTCGAAAATTAGAGAGAGAAGTTGTTAGGTGGTTTTGAAAAAGATAAGAAACAAACAAAAAGTCAAATAGTTAGTTGAAAAAAATTTGAAAATCAAATTTGAAAAGATAAGAAGATAAGAAGTTAGAAAAGATATATTTTAAAATCAAATTTTTGAAAAAGATAAAATTTTGAAAAAGATATGATATAAAAGATAAGATAAGATAGATTTAATTTTTAAAATTAAAATTAATTACTTGACTAAAAAAACTAAAAGATAAGATTCTAGAATTTAAAGATTGAACCTTTCTTAACAAGAAAGTAACAAACTTCGAATTTTTGAACCAATCACATTAATTGTTAGCATAATTTTCGAAAATAAAGATAAAATTAAGAAAAAGATTTTTTGAAAAAATATTTTAAAGAATTTTCGAAAAATAGTAAAAAAATGAAAAAGATATGATTTTTGAAAAAGATTTTGAAAAGATAAGATTTTTAAAATTGAAAATTTGACTTGACTTGTAAGAAACAACTAATTTTAAAAATTTTTGACTAAGTCAACTCAAATTTTCGAAAATTATGAGATAATTAAGGAAACGATATTTTTTTTGAATTTTTAATTATGAGAGAGAAAAACATAAAAATGACTCACAACATGAAAATTATGAATCAAAACACATGATGCATGCAAGAACACTATGAATGTCAAGACGAACACCAAGAACACTTTGAAGATTATGATGAACATCAAGAACATATTTTTGAAAAATTTTTTATGCAAAGAAAACATGCAAGACATCAAACTTAGATATCTTTAATGCTTAAAAAATATGAATGCAAAGATGCACATGAAAAACAACAAAAGACACAAAACAAGAAAACATCAAGATCAAACAAGAAGACTTACCAAGAACAACTTGAAGATCATGAGGAACACCATAAATGCATGAATTTTCGAAAAATGCATAAAATTTTTAAAACATGCAGTTGACACCAATCTTAAAAATTGACTAAAAATTCAAACAAGAAACACAAAATATTTTTTGTTTTTATGATTTTATGACTTTTTTGTATTTTCTTTTATTTTTTTCGAAAATATTCTTTAGAAAAACGAAAAAGAGAAGAAATTTTTGAAGGATTTTTTTTTTTGAAAATTTTTTTGAAAATAAAACAAAAAGAAAATTACCTAATCTAAGCAACAAGATGAACCGTCAGTTGTCCATATTCGAACAATCCCCGGCAACGGCACCAAAAACTTGGTGGACGAAATTGTGATCATCAACAATGGCTCCAAAGACTTGGTGCTCTCAAACATAAATCACACTTTGTTGCAACTCCGCACAACAAACCAGCAACTGTACTAGGTCGTCCAAGTAATACCTTACGTGAGTAAGGGTCGATCCCACAGAGATTGTTGGTATGAAGCAAGCTATGGTCATCTTGTAAATCCTAGTCAGGCGGATTTAACTAATTTAAGAGATTATTGGTTTTTCGAATAATAATAAATTAAATAGAAAATAAAGATAAAGTTACTCATGTAATCCAATGGTGGGAATTTCAGATAGGTGTATGAAGGTGCTGTGTTCCTTCTGAATCTCTGCTTTCCTACTGTTTTCATCCAATCCTTCTTACTCCTTTCCATGGCAAGCTGTATGTAGGGCATCACCGTTGTCAATGGCTACATCCCATCCTCTCAGTGAAAATGGTCCAAATGCTCTGTCACAGCACGGCTAATCATCTGTCAGTTCTCGATCATGTTGGAATAGAATCCCTTGATTCTTTTGCGTTTGTCATCACGCCCAGCAATCGCGAGTTTGAAGCTCGTCATAGTCATTAAATCTCGGAATCCTACTCGGAATACCACAGACAAGGTTAGACTTTTTGGATTCCCATGAATGCCGCCATCAATTCTAACTTATACCACAAAGATTCTAATTAAAGAATCCAAGAGATATGCGCCCGGTCTAAGGTAGAACGGAAGTGGTTGTCAGCCACGTGCGTTCATAGGTGAGAATGATGATGAGTGTCACGGATCATCACATTCATCAAGTTGAAGTGCAACGAATATCTTAGAACAAGAATAAGTCAAATTGAATAAAAAATAGAAGTAATTGCATTAAAACTCGAGGTACAACAGAGCTCCACACCCTTAATCTATGGTATGTAGAAACTCTACCGTTAAAAATACATAAGTGATGAAGGTCCAGGCATGGCCGAATGGCCAGCCCCCAAAACGTGATCAATAGTCTCCTAAGATGAATAATAAAATAAAACTGAGACCAAAGATGTCTAATACAATAGTAAAACGTCCTATTTATACTAGACTAGCTACTAGGGTTTACAGAAGTAAGTAATTGATGCAGAAATCTACTTCCGGGACCCATTTGGTGTGTGCTTGGGCTGAGCTTGATCTATCCACGAGCTGAGGCTTCTCTTGGAGTTGAACGCCAAGTTGTAACGTGTTTTGGACATTCAACTCTGGTTCGTGACGTGTTTCTGGCGTTTGACTCTAGAATGCAGCATGGAACTGGCGTTAAGCGCCAGTTTACGTTGTCTAATTACGAATAAAGTATGAAATATTATATATTGCTGGAAAGATCTGGATGTCTACATTCCAACGCTGTTGAGAGCGCGCCATTTGGAGTTCTGTAGCTCCAGAAAATCTATTTTTAGTGCAGGGAGGTCAGAATCCAACAGCATCAGCAGTCCTTTGTCAGCTTTTATCAGAGTTTTGCTCATGTCCCTCAATTTCAGCTAGAAATTACCTGAAATCACAGAAAAATACACAAACTCATAGTAAAGTTCAGAAATATGAATTTAACATAAAAACTAATGAAAACATCCCTAAAAGTAACTAGATCATACTAAAAACTACCTAAAAACAATGCCAAAAAGCGTATAAATTATCCGCTCATCAACCACCCAACAAAAACTTCAAGTGGGTAGAATCCTTGACCTTTACCTTCAATTTTCCACTTGAATATGGTTTGCTTGAGACAGATGGCCAGCTTAGAGCTCTTTGTGGCTTTAAGAGAAAAAGGGAAATGACTCGCACTCAACGCTGGTATGCAAGATTCAATGAGGTTTCGCACTTCAATTTGAGGTGCAGGAATTGGTGTCAAGCTCAATTGGAACGATCTCGGAAGTTGTTTGGTTACTGCAGTGAGAATTCAGATTATTCACCACCCGACTGGAAAAATGCTGATCAAGATAAAAATGGGTGTAAAAGTAGAGTTTAGGATCTTGAAATCTATTCTGATATTCAACACCCCGGGAGCCTTGAAGCCTGTTTGAACTTATCTAAGGGCTTTACGTACCTTGTTTGGGACCCCGAAGGATGTTGGCATTCCAAACACTGGTGGAGATTTCTGGACGAATTCAAGCACAAGCCACCATAGCAGGAAGCTCATCAAATGTCCAACTTAAGGACTTTAACTAAAAGTGCTGGGTGGGAGGCAACCCACCATGGTATGATCGTTCCTTTTTCAGTTTTAATTCTAGTTTGTTTTCTCTATTTTTGAATTTTTATTAAACCTGGAATCATGCATAGCATTCATATTACGCATTGCATTCTGCATACTGCATTATTATTAAAAAAAACACGCACGCGACGCGTAAGCGTCGCTGACGCGTCCGCGTCACAAGTGCGTTGGGAAGAAAATAACATGAACAGAGAGTCACGCGAAAGCGTGGATGGAGGCGTGCCTTTGGCACAAATTAGTCCACGCGACCGCGTCGCTGACGCGTCCGCATCATGTGGGAAAAACGCCTCCCACACATCCGCGTCACCCACGCGAATGTATGCCTCAATATCGACGTAAAAAGGGTGTATGGCCGAAAGTTGAGATGGAATTGAGCTGGCCTCATGCTAGAAGCACAAGCCCTTCCCCCCGAATGCGTGCCCCACGCGTCCGCGTCGTATTACAAAATAGGCCATCCACGGGATCGCGTCACCTATGCGACCGCGTCACCCAAAAAATTTGGCAATATGAGTTTCAAACAGAGAGTTGCGCAACGGTGAGGCTGCCCTCGTGCTAATGGCACAAATCAATCCACGCGACCGCGTGGATGACGCGTCCGCTTCATTTCATAGAAGCGCTATCCGCGCGAACGCGTCACTCACGCGTCCGCGTCACAAGCGCCGCACAAATTATCCAAATCAGCCAAATATCTTATCTTTTCTTCCCCAAATCTAAATCTTTTCTTTCCCTTCTTATTGCTTTCTTCCTTCCTTTCTTTTTCTTTCTTTTCTTCCTTTAATTGGTGTTGGAAATTTATTTGGGTCATTATTTTGCTTGTGGATTGTTAAGAAATTGTTTGACAATTATATATCATTTTTTAAGGGGTGCTTGCATGTTCAATTTAATACTTTCCATACCTTATTTAATATGCATGCTTTGTGTTTGTGAAAAAGCCCATATGGCATTGTGCATTCTTAATTATTCTATCCTTCTACTCTAATTCCTGCTTTTCACAAAACCTTTCCAATATTTTGTTAATTGAATATAATTGTCAACACAAACGCTATTGTTAGTTTCTCACGACTAATAATACATTATGGCTTTTAATGCTTGATTTATGCTACTCATGCCTTTGCCAACATGCTAATAAACATCTTGCATCTAACTGCCTCAATTTATCATGCCATGTTTCCATTGTTGTCCTGATTTCATGGAGTCGCGCCCATGTGTTAACGACATTCTTCTTTACCTTGGCATGATTATCACTCGTACTGCCCTCCTCTCTGCTCTATCCCTTTGACTTCATGTCCCTTTCTCTTCTCCCTTTTCAGGATGGCCACCAGGAAGGGTAAAAAGAAAGACTCTACAACGAGCACCGACTGAGAAACCACAACCCCCGCCCACCTGCACATCTTTTCATGCACCGAAGACGGTGCAATCTTTAAGTGTGGGGAGGTCGATACCGATCTCCACGGGTTAGTTAGTCCCTTCTCAACACCAATTTTTGTTTTTCATTGTTGCATTTGCATGTTTGATTGCATGTTTGTTTGATTTTGTGCATATTTTACCACTTGATTGAAGTAATATTTTCTTTTTCAAGAAACTTTTTATAGTATTTCACTAATTTAAATTAAAAACTTTTTGAAAAAACTTGTATGAAGAAATATTATTTTGGAACATAGTTTAGAGCTCGAACACACAAAACCAGTGAGATTTTGAGCCTATTTGATTGGTTGCATTTTATCAACCAATATATTTTATTTTTGTGTGTTATTCTCTCTAAAATTGTAATCTTTATCTTGCTTAATTCTATATTTCCATTGTTTGATGTATTCATGCACTTATATGATTGAGGCCTTGTTTCACTAAGCTTACATACCCATATGGCCTTACCCTTCCATTATCCTTTGCAAACCAATTTGAGCCTATTTTACCCATTTGTTCTTTACTTTAGCTCATTACTAACTCTAAGAAGAAAATAATAATGTCCTTAATTTGAATCCTTGATTAGCTTAGACTAGTAAACGTGCTCATGATTTAAGTGTGGGGAAGTTAGATTTGAAAATATTTGGTTTGTGTAATTGGGTGTTGTATATTTTAGCGAAAATGTGTAAAATAATAGTTGAGCACATATCATTGCATTCAATACTTTAATCATATGCATTGAGAAAAATAAAAGAAATAAAATAAAAAAAATAAAGAAGAGAAAAATAGAAATAAAAAAAAAGTGAAAAAGAAAAGAAAAAGAGCGAATAATAAAAGGGGACAAAATGCCCCAAAGTAAATGTTGGTATCAATGCCTATGTTCTGAACTCAAATTTAGGATGCATGAATATGTGGAAAACACAGTAAATGGGAAGTTAGATTTTTCATTTTAATTGAATAGATTGTCTTAAGTTAGGTGGAAAGTTTATGTTAATTAAGGATTCAGATTTTAGTCCACTTGGCCAAATACAATACTACCTTGACCCTAACCCCATTACAACCCTTAAAAGACCTCTTGATTTGTGTATTGGTGCATTAAATTTTTGTTGATTGTTAGATGAAGAGCAAGCTATAGAAAGTAAGATTAGTAGAGAATTGAGAGAATTGATCCTAGACACTTAAGAGTTAGAATGATATACACTACCAGTAAGGGTTCAGTGCTTAATTCTATGTTCCCTGCTTTCATGAGCTATCTTCTTCTTGCAAGTTATTTGTATTGTATTTTGTGATTTGAATTAGTGAAATCCAGTTCATATTTGTTCTTGAAAGATTTATTTACTTTTTTACCAAGTGGGTAGAATCATCTTTGCATGTAGTTGCATTCATATAGATAGGTTGCATTTCATACATTCTATCATTCCTCTTCACTCCTTTATAGCTTCTCTTGAGCTTAGCATGAGGACATGCTAATGTTTAAGTGCGGGGAGGTTGATAAACCACTATTTTATGGTTTATCTTGTGCTTAATTGAGTGGATTTTATCGATCTTTCATACACTTATTCATACTAAATGCATGGATTTACATTCTCCTTCCAGATTTTGTGCTATGATTGAAAACATGCTTCTTTAGCCTTATATTTGCTAATATTAATCCTCTCTTATTACCATTAGATGCCGTGATATGTGTGTTAAGTGATTTCAGGGATTACAGGGCATGAATGGCTCAAAGGATGGAAAGGAAGCATGCAAAAGTGGAAAGAATACAAGAAGTTGAAGAAATTGCAAAGCTGTCAGCCTGACCCTCTCACACTAAAACGACCATAACTTGAGCTACAAAAGTGCAAATGATGCGGTTCCAATTGCGTTGGAAAGCTAACATCTAGCGCTTCGCAACGATATATAATTTGCCATAGCTGCCCGAAGTTAGGCGATGCGGTCACGTGAATGACGCGTCCGCATCGCATCTACGAATCTCAACCCACGCAAACGCGTGGACGACGCTTCCGCGTCACTTTCCCGCGACCTGTACGTACCAAATTTTGAAATTAGTGATTTATGGGTTGTTTCTGACCCAGTTTTCGGCCCAGAAAGCACAAATTAGAGGCTATAAAGTGGGGGAATGCATCCATTCATAATCATTTATTCATAATTCACTTTTCATAATTTAGATGTAGTTTTTTAGTGAGAGAGGTTCTCTCCTCTCTCTTAGGATTAGGATTAGGATTAGAATTTATATTAGGATAAGGATTTATCTCATCTTCATATCAGGTTCAATATTCCTTTATTTTGACTTCTCTTATTTTTAATTATATATGTTGCCAATTTGGCTTAATGACATTCATGTTATGATTTTCTTAATTAATATAATTTGAGATTTTTCAGACTTATGATTGTATTCTCTAATTTATGTTATTGATGCTTGGGCTCTATCCAAATTATTTTCATTCAAGTAGATTTTATTCCCTTTTGGCTTTGGTTGATTAATTGGTAACTCTTAAGTTGTCAAACTCAGCAGTGGTTGAAATAGGCAAATTCTAATTGATCTAGATCGCTCTAAAGTTAGTCTTCCCACAGGGATTGACTAGGACTTGAGGATCAAACTAATTAGTCCACTTGACTTTCCTTTGCTTTAGTAAAGGTTAACTAAGTGGGATTAAAACCCAATTCTCATCACACCTGATAAGGATAACTAGGATAGGACTTCTAATTTCTCATATCTTGTCAAGAGTTTATTTTATAGTCATTTATTTATTTTTCTTATCAATTAAATTACTTGTTCAACCCTTTTAAAAACCCCAAAATATACCTTTGCATAACCAATAATAAGAACATACCTCCCTGCAATTCCTTGAGAAGACGACCCGAGGTTTAAATACTCGGTTATCAATTTTAAAGGGGTTTGTTACTTGTGACAACCAAAACGTTTGTAAGAAAGGTTGATTGCTTGGTTTAGAAACTATACTTGCAACGAGAATTTATTATAACTTCTAAACCATCAATCTTCAGTTCTTCAGTGGTTCTTCTTGGTAGAGTTGTGGTGGCTCAATGTTTTCCACTCTTTCCACTTGTTGCACAACACACTCCATGGTTGCTTGAAATTGATCTAATGCTTCCTTGAGATGATCCCTCGACTCTTGTTCCTCTTGGATATCATGAGTAGGATCATATGGCTCTTGGATCAATGGATATGAGTATTCTTTCATGGGAGGTTGTAGTGGAAAGTAGTATTCATCTTGTGGTTGAAAATTTTCATATATTGGAGGTGGTTCATCTTGGCAATAATATGGAGGAGGGTGGCTCTTGAAAATGTTGATGTTGGAGTGGTGGTGGCTCTATATGTGGTTCATATGGCTCATATGGTTGTTGGTAGGTTGGATATGGATTAGGGTCATATGAAGGTGGTTGGTGAAAAGAGGCTTGTGAGTATGGTTGAGGGCTATGTTGAGGACATGACTCATAGGCATATAGTGGTGGTTCTTGAAAGTCACAAGGAGATTTACCATAGCCATTGGATTAGTATGCATCGTAGAATGGCTCTTCTTCATAGTTCATTGGTGGAGGTTGTTGCCCTGAGGATTGGTCATAGGCATATGGCTCCTCCCACCTTTGGTTATCCCATCCTTGATATACATCTTCATTGTAGCTCTCATTTCCTACAACATAATTAGAACCAAACTCATAGCCAAAGTGAGAATTCATGATAGCAAGAGAAAATGAAAATCAAATCAAATGAAGAACAAGGAAAACCAAATCCAAAGACTAGAAAATACTAACAAAAAGTAAAAATCAAGCTATTCACAATATTCACATATATACAATAACCAATTGCAACTCCCCGGCAATGGCGCCATTTTGATTATTAGATTTTTGATGGTTTAGAATTTCACAAATAAATTCTCGTTGCAAGTATAGTTCCTAAACCAAACAATAATCTTTTCATACAAAAAGTTGTTTGTCACTAAAATAAATTCCTAAATTTATAAACCGAAGTATTGGAACCTCGGGTCGTTCTCCCTAGGAATTACAATAAAGTATCTTGTTATTAGTTGTGAGTTATTTTGGAATTTTTTGAGATTTTAGACAAGAAATAAAAATGGCAAAGAAAATAAACTAACAACTAACAAAGCTCTTGGCAAGATATGAGAACTAGAAGTCCTATCCTAGTTATCCTCCTCAATTGTGATAACAAATTGTCCATTACTCCCACTTAGTTAACCTCTAACCATGGAGGAAAGTCAAGTGGATGAATCAATTTGATTCCTCAAGTCCGAATCAACTCCTAAAGGAAAGATTAGCTTTAGAGGCATTCAAATCAATCTACAACTTCTAATTATCAATCAACAAAGGAATTAGATAACTCAAGAGTCATTAATTACTCAACCAAGGCCAAGAGGAACAAAATCTACACTAAAATCCAACCAAGCATTTCATCAAACACTTGGAAGGTACAAAAGAAAAGCATAGTAAATTGATAACAAGAATAGAATCTAACAACAATTATTGAAAAGAATTAACAACAACAATAAAAAGAAACACATTTATTATGAATTACCTTGATTGAATTGAAAGAGAGTAGAAGAAACAAAAGTAGATCTACAACAAAACACAAGAACAACATAAAAGAGATTACAACAAAAGAATAGAGGAAGAATGAATGTAACAACAAAGAATTGAAGAGTAGAAGTAGAAGAAAGAGTGAATAAAAACCTATATCTAAGAACTAAACCTAATTCTAATCCTCATCCTAGAGAGAAGTGAGAGCTTCTCTCTCTAGAAACTAACTCTAACTACTAAACTAAGCTAAACTAAACTAATGGTAACTAGATGTCTCATCCCTTTTCAATCCTTGGCTTAAATAGCATCAGAAATGAGTTGGATTGGGCCCACAAGGCTTCTAAAATCGCTGGCCACGAGTTGCATTAAGTGGATCATGTGCCACCATCGGCACATCCGCATACCGTGCGCGTGCGCCCCCCTATGCGCGATGCAACTATGGCAAATCTTATATTGTTTCGAAGCCCCAGATGTTAGCTTTCCAACCCAACTAAAACCGCATCATTTGGATCTCTGTAGCTCAAGTTATGAGCGATTAAGTGCGAAGAGGTCGGCTTGACAGCTTTTGTGATTCATACATTTCTTCATGAGTTCTCCATTTTTACATGCTTTTCCTTCATTCCCTTGATCCAATCTTTACCTCCTAAATCTGAAATCACTTAACAAACATATCAAGGCATCTAATGGAATCAAGGTGAATTAAATTTAGCTATTTTAAGACCTAAAAAGCATGTTTTCACTCTTAAGCACAATTAAAGGAGAAGTTATAAAACCATGCTATTTCAATGGATAAATGTGGGTAAAAGGTTATAAAATTCCCTAAATCAAGCACAAGATAAACCCTACAAATGAGGTTTATCATAACTCCATAGCTAGGAAATAATTAAATAATCTCTCAACAAATAATTAAAACCACAAAACATTCAAAATTTCAAAGTTAGGAAGGTAACAGAATCAACTACGAGCAAATGTGTTCCATATTTATTTTCCCCTGACTTTTTCATTTAACCAGAAATCATAACCTATAGCTACTCACTTTCTAATTGTTTACAATAGGAGCAGCTTTAACATTCTCATGAGGTTTATAAGTTTTTTCATTATTATTGTTATTATTATTACTACCACTATTAGTTACATTGCTATACATGAAGGACCGAATTAATTGGGGATTAAGTTATATAATAATGTACTGCAATTTACACCATACAAAAAAGTCATTAGAAATTTATTGATATTCTATAAAAAGTCTGTATGGTCGATATCATGTGTGTGCATCTTAATCTTTCCTTGTATTGTTCATTTAGTAGATAAAAAAAAGCATCTTACACTAAGCATTGGTAACGCCTTACTTTATATAAAAAAAAAACTAAACATTATCTTAAACTGGTCAAAGGCATGCTCCTTGGAAGCCTTGCTCATTGTCTTCCAACTTTTTTCATAAATTGGTAACTGTTGAAAATCAAACACCAATGTCCCCAAGAACCCGCTCAATAGGCCCGCTGCCTGACCAACTTGTTGCAATTCTCTGTTATGGTTTAGCAGGATCTTCTTTCCAGGAGGAAGTGCTAATGCCTCCTTAATAGTCAGCTCCATACAATAAGTCACACCATTCTCTAACAGAGGGAACAAACTTTGAACGTTAGTTTACTAAGCGAATTAGAATGCACAGAGAAGAGTAATTACACTTTCTAAGAAACAAGCATCAAAAGAATACCTATGACATCAACAACCCAATAATCGGTGTCCTTTTTGCCGTTTGCATTGCCTTGGCGTTCAACTTCATGTGCAGCAAATAAGTCGTCCATAGGGTCATCGAACGACTCGACCTCATCCGCCCCGGGTCATAGTTTTCATCTTCTGAATGGTCATCTACAACTTCATGTAAATCCGGATGCTTTTTATTTGTCGCAGGAGCTCGAGCGTCCCCAATGTCACTTGACGGAGCCAGCCATGCTTCATTGCGTGGTGGTCTAAACGGTATAGCATTAACACGGGATTGTCGAGCACCATTGCCGGAATGCGGAGGTGGAGGTGCTCTAGCACGTCGCTGTGCACTAGAAGTATTTGCACCCGTATCATGTGTTCCATCCCTGTGCTAAAAAAAATAGTTAGTACATCAACCAATTTTTTTCAGCATTTCCACAAATTATATTGAATAAAAGTCTATCCTAAAAGGCAAATGAATATTTGATCTAAGTTGTGCATTAAATAACTCACCGGAGTAGCGTGTGTTTGACTATTAGGGACAGCTACAGATCCGGCTGCAGTACTAATGGTGTACCTAATAGTGTAACTTTTTTCTATAAATTCAAATTTATATTTTAAATATGCAATAATTTACAAAATAAATTTGTTTCAATTTATAAATTAATTACATTCATATTAAATTACTTGCAATTTTAAATAAAATTTAATAATACTAACAAGTAACAACAATAGTAACAGTAAGTCTTCCAAATTTCTTTAATTAAGGTGAGGCATTATTATAAAAGATACTCAAATAAAACACAATAAATTAAGTAGGGGACTCAAAATGATTTTCACATATCAAAATAGTTTTACATAATATAAAATTATAACTTTGATTTTAAGTTTATTTTTGAAGTATTATCAAAATTTATAATCATCAATTACAGATACCATAATCATCATCATATGATTTATCTTTGTACATAGCTTCTAGCATTATTAAACTTAAAGCCACCGATTAAACTTTCATATGTCGTTCATCCAAAACATAATAATAATTTTAAGTGACATTGAACTAATTTATTTATTATGGACTAATTTATCTAATATTATCCATTTAGATATCAGTAAAGAATTCTTGACTGCACAAGCCTAACGGCTTTATTTCTTTTGTTTAATTGAAACCAAATTACAAACATGGTATAACAAGGAACCAGACTTAACGTATCACTAAAATAGAGTTACATAAACATTAAAACTAAAAATAAAAAAGCATGAATATTGAGTTAAATAAACAAACAAAAATCAATTAAAAAAGCATGCATAAATAGAGAAAAATACTTGGAAGCTCGACCAAATGTCAACGTTGATGGAGGGGAGACAGAGCCACCGAATGACCAAGGCAAGTAGCAGTATTGGAGCACCTTCAGACCGAGAAACGAACAGAGCTTGCGACAGCTTGGGTGCGTGAGGGAGGCTTCGCGATGACCACAATGGTTGCTTAATGGAAGGGAAGGAGGGTTGCGACGGAAGGAAAGGGAGCGACCTGAGGACCAACGATGGCGGCACGCGGATATAGCTGGCCACAGGTGAAGGGCGACGCGTTGGAGGAGATTTGGCGGAGACCTTCGCGTGAGGGCGGCGCTCTGAACTTTAGAAGCTGGATCTCTTCATTTCTCTTGGAGTGGGTTCTAATTAGGGTTACATGTGGGCTGAAACGGCAACATTGTGATGTTGCTTCAAAAAGCCGGTCAGGTCACAGTTCGGTTTGCCCGAATCGAATCTCGGCCGGTTTATTGGCTTAATTTCGGTTTTTAAAATATCCAATTTTTGCTTAATCAACCGAGTACATTTTAAGAAAACAATAAAAAAGAAAATAAGTCTGTTTGAATATGCCGAAAGTAATTTTTGGTTAATTAGCTAATGTTTAGAAATATGTTATACTAAAAATTTTAATAATGGTTTCAATATATATTTTTTCGATTAATCATGTTCTATATAAGAAAAAACAATAAATTGGTTTTGTGTACCTTTTATATTGTTGATCTCTTTTTTTTCTATTTTTAAGTGTGTTGTACGTGAAATATGTTATTAAAGATAAACTATTTCTTAATTATTGGTTTAGAATATAATCATCTTATATTATTTTTTATGATAAAACTTTTTGGAAATGTTTGGATGAAGAGAATAATTTTTTTGACGTAATTTTTTGTTTACTAACTCTTTTACTTCTATTTGATATACATTTCAGACTATTTTTTTTTTGCATCTTTGACCTACAAACATAAGGTGCGTAATGAATTATGTGTATATGTTGTACTATTTGTAGTATCTTGGATTTATTAGTTCCCTTATTGGTTTGTCATAATAATATTCTCAATGTGTGTCTTGATTATTTATTTTTAAGAAATGGTCATTTATTAATGAATATCGTCATTATTTGACATATTGAATTAATATTTAGCTTATTCATTTTCTAATTATAAATATTAATCCTAGATTATAAAAATTGTAAGACTTAATTAAAATAGTTTGACTCATTTTTTATGGCTTTGATGTGTTCTTCCGCTGAATACTAATTAGTAGTCACTCTATTGATGATTTGTAATTTATACTAGAAAAAATTTCTGGTGAGTTACATCATTTTAAAGAATTGTTATTATTATACATATTATTAAAGAATTTATTATTATAGAAGTTACTTCATATTTTTAATCTCTTTTTATGTTCTCTTTAATTAGTCAATACCATATACAGGAACGGATCCAGAAATTTTAATATGCAGAGGCCAAATTTTAGATAACTTTTTCATTCCATAAAAATAGTTACATATAGTTATTAGAGTTGGTTTTTGAAAAGATTTATCCATATATATATATATATATATATATATATATATATATATATATATATATATATATTCACAATTTTATTTTTAATATAATAATTACATAAAAGAAATATAACAATATCAACAGTACATTATAAAATTATAAAAAATCAATAATTTATAGCGGATTTCTTTTAAAAATTATCACATATCTTATTACTAAAAAATTAATTCTTTCAAAAATTTTAAAAAATTTGAAAATAAATTAAAAATTAATAACTATTTGAAAGACACAGTACTTTTATAGATACAAAATATAAGATATCTTTATATTAATTTTTCTTTTAAGAACGTAAATTTAGAAGAAAAATTAGTATTTTTTACAAGAAAAATAATATCTAAAGTACATAATGTGATTACGAAAATATAATTATGTAAGTCATTTTGAATATAATAATATAAATATTAAATATAGTTGCACATGTATTTTACCATACATGTTATGTTTTTAGAACGGTATTTCTTATATCATGCGGAATGAATACAATAAGATACTTAACATTATTTTAGTGATGAAAAGTTGTATCACATTAATTATTAAACCATATATTTGGTGTATAATAGATATGGACAAAACCTGGATTCTTAAGCCACGAGATAGCATAGAATATAGACGAGGACTTAATAAGTTCCTAGAGTTTGCATTTGTGAATGCATCGTCGGATAACATGATAAAGTGTCCATGCCCTCAATGTGGGTTTCAATTTATGCAAACAAGAGAGGATGCGTACGACCACCTGTTGATAAAGCCCTTTCCCGCTGGCTATACTTTGTGGTTGCGTCATGGTGAGAAACCAGCTGAGAAGAGCTCTACTTGCACACTGATAGTTGAGAAACCTACACCCGAGGTGAATCCATATCTTCAAATGGTGCACGAGGCATTTAACTTCACAATGCCTCCTAGAAGTGAGGAGACCACAACAGCGGATCCTATAAAAGACGATGATATAGAATTGACGTACTTGTACGATGGTCCAAGTCGCAAGGCACATGATTTTGCCGATCTTCTTGCGGATGGAGCAGAGGAATTATATCCCGGCAGCTCGAAATACTCAAAATTTTCTTTCCTAGTGAAGATTTATCACATTAAGTGTATGTGTGGTGTGAGTGACAAGGCTATGTCGATGATTTTGGACTTATTGCGGGATGCATTTGAGTAAGTCAAATTCCCGTCCACTTTGTATGAAGCCAATAAAACTATTCGAAAGTTGGGGATTGAGTACAAAAAGGTAGATACATGCTCGAATGATTGCATGTTGTATCGGGGTGAGGATGAGGACGCGACCAAATGCAAGCAGTGTGGGACTTCACGATGGAAGCAGAAGATGCGAAAGGGTTCCGTTACGAAACTCAAAATACCTGTCAGCAAAAACGGAAAGCCTCTCCTAGCGAAGACTCTCTATTACTTTCGTCTTATACCACGACTGCAACGGTTGTTCATGTGTAGCAAAACTTCATCTGACATGTTATGGCATAAAGAGGCAGCTAATAACGATGGGTACTTGAGGCATCCAAGGGACGCTGAAGCATGGAAAGACTTTTATGCAAAGTATCCTTTTTTTCTCTAACGATGCTCGCAGTGTTCGCTTAGCTTTAGCAAGTGACGGTTTTAATCCTTTAAGAAATATGAGTACCACGTATTCCATTTGGCCTGTGATTCTTATTCCGTACAATCTTCCTCCCTAGTTATGCATGAAACAGACATCTTTTATACTATCTATGATTATTCCCGGTCCTAAAATGCCGGGTAACGACATCAATGTTTATTTGGAGCCCTGGTGGATGAGTTGAAGCAACTCTGGGATGGCGTTGAAACTTATGATGCTAATAAAGAGGACCACTATCAAGATGTGTGCGGCGCTAATGTGGACTATTAGCGATTTTTCAGGGTTGGGAAATTTATCTGAGTGGAACACGTATAGTGGGTTAGCTTGTCCCACGTGTAACGTGGACGCTAAGGCTCAGGGACTAAGATTCAGTCAAAATGGTGTTACACGGGCCATCGCTGCTTCTTGAATCAGGGCCATAAATATAGAGTAGACCGGATTAGATTTGACGAACAAGTTGAAAGTAGAGATCCACCGAAGAAGTATTTTGGAACAGATGTCTTAAGGCAGCAATGTAACATGCAAGTATCGTCTGGGAAGAACTCAACTCTGACAGCCAAAAGAAGACGCATTGGTGAAGATGCAGATCAAGATGACTTGTATTGGAAAAAGAGGAGTGTGCTCTTTGAACTCATGTACTGGAAGGATCACATGTTGCGTCATAACCTTGACGTGATGCATACAGAGAAGAACATTTGTGATAATTTGGTCTTCACTATCTTAAACGATAGTGTCAAATCAAAAGATAATCTTAAAGCTCGCAAAGATTTACAAAGCATGGGCATAAGGCCTTAATTGTTGCCGGACGAAGGTGGTAAATATCCTTCAACAATCTTCACAATGTCGAATCCATAGAAGAATGTATTCCTGAAGACTCTACAGAACGTGGTCTTTCCAGATGGTTACTCGAGGAATATTGCTCGTTATGTTGACATCCGGCAGGGCAAGTTGTATGGGTTGAAGATTCACGACTGCCACATTCTAATGGAACAATTACTTCCAATTTTGGTGAAGAATGCATTGCCAAGTCCGGTATCGAATGTGATTGCAAATCTGTCCTCATTTTTCCAAGAACTCTGTGGAAAAGCTATAAATCCTATGCAGCTTGGTGCCCTTCAGAATCATGTTGTGCAAAATCTGTGTTAGATGAAAATGATTTTTCCTCCATCCTTCTTCACTGTCATGGTTCACCTTACAGTGCACCTCGTTGATGAATTAAAACTTGGTGGCCCGGCACATCGGTGAATGTATCCAATAGAAAGCTTAGCTTGCTACTAAACGCATTTAAGACATTTTTTTCAATTTCGTTACGTATATACTAAGTGTTATGTTGTATTTATGTAAAAGGTACTTAGGATGATTGAAGCAATACGTGCGTAACAGGGCACAAGCAGAAGGCTCAATTGCGGAGGGCTATTTATCCAAGGAGATTTTGATATTCTGCTCCAGATATTTGGATAATATTGAGACTAGAATCAACCGACCAGCGCGAGTTGACGATTGACCTGTTGATATTACAAACAATACAGGATGTACTATGTTCCCAGAAACTGGAAAAGGTTCAGGGGCTGTATCACATTTTGTACTGACCCCAATGGAAAGATATCAGGCACATCGTCATGTGCTAGTCAATTGCGAGGCCGTCACTCCATTTATTGAGTAAGTATGCACATGTAATCATTAAGCACGATTATAATTAATTTCAAACACTCAGTTGTTGGACTAATTTTTTGTTATGTCGTAAAGTACATTTAGGGCAGAAACCAAGCAAAAATTACAGGATCAATCGCAATCTAAGATAAACCGTGTTGTGCATGCAGAATTTTCTCGCCGGTTCAAGCGTGAGGTTCGTAAAAATTTAACCTGACCAACTTATTTGTGCCCTGGAATTATAAATTATAATTTCCAATTTTTTATACGAATAAACTCTAATTTATGGTGCTAGGTTCCAATGGACAGTACTGTACATTCAGAAGAAATGAAGTTGCTGGCATATGGTCCCATGCTTCAGGCAAAACGTTTTGGGGCATACAACGTCAATGGGTATAAGTTTAGAACTATCACAAAGGAAGACGGGTTGAAAATATAAAATAGTGGAGTTTATGTCTCATCCAATACAAGAAGTTATGCCAGCATTCGTGACAACAGAGTGGCTGTTGGTAGTGTTCCATATTATGGAAAAATTGTGGACATAATCGAACTGAACTACAGCTACCATTTCACAGTGGTTTTGTTCAAATGATTTGGGCTGATACAACTACGAGCAGAGGAATCAAACAAGACCATCTAGGCCTTACCAGCGGTAATTTCGCTCGTCCAATTCACACCAGTGATCGAGAAGAGGATGAACCGTACATATTGGCATCAGAAGCTCATCTCGTGTACTATGTACGTGATGAAGTATATCAAGAATGGAGTGTAGTGGTTCATGTAAAATCATGAGACTTGTATGACATGGGAGGAGAGAATGAAGATGTTGAAGCTGCTTTTTCTCCTCAGCCCGGGTTGAACATGTCAGTAGCAGGTGACATCAGTGATTTACAATTGACAAGCGATGATGATATAGAAGACCTAGTAGCAGATGTTTCTGATAACATCAATTATGTGGCATAGTGAAAATATGGCAAAACATGTACATCATTTTTAGAGCATCTGTGTGTGTTTGATAAGTTTAACAGTGTTTATGATGTACGCAGTTTGCTGGTTACATTACTATCTGTGTTTTCGTATTTGAAGTAATTTTTCATTTTAAGTTGATTTTCATGAATACCACCAGTTCCTCATTTTTTCCAACGATTTTTGCTTTTAAAAGTTAGTTTTCAAGGCTTTGTTGTTCTCATCATCATTGTTATTGTTCTTAACCTCTAATAAAGAAAATTATGATATCGAGTAAATTATCTTGAATTACGATATTGTTATCATTAACAAATATATTTAATATAAAATGGTGTTGTAACAGGAGTAATGAAAATGGAGAATTTCTCATCATGCTGTGCAGGCACAACATTCGCTAACGAAATGGCTATGGCCGCTCCATTCTATTCATTGGAACATGCAATTACAGTTGCCAGAGACACATGGTACCGTAAGTTGAATGTTAGGTCTTTGTTGGAGGCTATATTAGGACGATCTTGTTCTAATGAATACTTGGAAATGGCGAACGAAGCTACTGTGCAGGTCTGTTCATTAGCCGTACCCTTAAACACTTGAGTTAAACATTATTTGATTAATAAGTATTTTACTTTGATATATGCGCACAACATTTAACCAATGATAGTTGTTACGTTCATGCTAAAATTTGTAGGAACTTCATGAATGGGGATTAAGGTATGAGGAGAAATTTGGCTATGTTTTTGTGACATTTGTAGCTGGTAGGACATCTGAAGACATACTTGCTAAATTAAAGGTTAGAAATAAATTTCTAGCATAGAAAGTGAATTACAGAGACACAATATGCTTTACAAAAAAGACCATCAACTATACATTTTATTATGGTGCAGATGTGCTTTAATAACTCGCATGGTGTTGAGTTGGAGATTGCTTCAACAGAGGAATTGAAGTATATAGAACGTGCTATTAGAGAGCTTCTTTTCGAGAAATCTGTCCAAACTACCGATGAAGGAGATGGTAATAGTTAATTTTGTATTTGTTAATTTTGAAAGTCCTCTTTCCATGATTCCGCAATTTTTTTCCTTAATAACTAGGTAATGACCTGGAAGTTATCATTATCTTTTAAGTAGATTTATATGTTATTGGTTGCATGTTCATATATTCAGTGTCAGCTGAATATTCAGGCGAAATAGTTGCTGACACTCTAGATGGAGCAGACACTGATTCAGAAGACGATTTAGATGCTATCTCCTCTGGTGGATATGACATCTCCAGGGATGTTGAGCTCAATAAGGTTCCAGAAGACAATGAAACTTTAAACACCCAACATAGAGAAGATGTTGTACGTGCTGCAAAAGGGGTTTCAATCTGAACAAGTTGCCATGGTTTGGAGATGACTTATCATATCCGTTATCACGTCACTGCAGCGGATTTCTGACAGAGTATTTCTGGCCACGTCAATTCGATGTTGATGAGAAATTTTGACTCAAAACTTGTTTGTCTACTTTAGTAATTCTGATTTTTATGCTCCATTGAACTTTGTTTTGAGTTTATGAATTCGGACGTTCACTTGATTCTTATGTTATCATTTATAGTTGAATACAAACTCAAAATAGCTGATAGTACAAGAGAAAACCTGGTTCGTTAATTTATTTTTACTTATTCATTTATAAATATTTTTTAATTAATGAATTATTTTTATGTAACACAAAAATGAAAATTTATTTAATGCATTAAGTTACAGTATTTGAAACATATTTTTTCAGTAAAAAAAATAGCGAGGACTAGAATAGTTTTAAGAAGGCAATAATGTTTATACAAAAAAAAATTCAAGTTAAAAATAATTTTGCAGCGGTTAGAAAAAACCGCTGCAAAATGAGTATCAATGTATTCAACAACTGTACATTTTGCGGCGATTATAGAAAAACCGCTGCAAAATGAGATTATTTGATAGCGTCCCTTAAAACCGCCACAAGAACCGCTGCAAAACGGGTACATTTCGCTATCTGCTGGTTTTCTTGTAGTGATAATAGATTATGTTTCGTTCACTCAGTACTATACAATTGTATTGTCTTCGGTTCACCATGAGTATTGTATTCGGTTCACCATGAGTACTGTGTTCAGTTCATTCTACACTATTCAAAATCCTTTTTCCTCACCTTCTACTGCTTCTTCAATCAGAGAGAGAATGAGGAAAAGACAAAAAAAATACAGCAGCAACAACAACAAAAGAACGACAATAGGGTTTCAGGGTTTAGGGTTTAGGGTTTATGGGTTCAGGGTTCAATGTACAGGGGTTCAGTGTGTTTCAAACTTTCGGTTCACCTCGTGTATTTATTTTGGTTCATTGTTGAGGGTTTAGGGTTTAGGGATCTAAGGTTTAGGGTTCAGGGTTCAGGATTTTAGGGGTTTAGGATTTACGGTAGGGTTCAGGGTTTAAGGTTTAGCATTCAGGGTTTAGAGTTCAGTGTTCAGGGTTCGGGTTCAGGGTTTAGGGTTTAGGGTTTAGGATTTAGCATTCAGGGTTCAGAGTTCAGAGTTCAGGGTTTGGGTTAAGGGTTTAGAGTTTAGGGTTTAGGTTTTAGGGTGTAGGGTTTAGGGTTTAGGTTTTAAGGTTTTAGGGATTTAGGGTTTATGGATTCAGGGTTCAGTGTTCAGTGTTCAGGGTTCTGGTTTTATTGTTTAGGGTTTAGGGTTTAGGGTTCAGTTTTTAGGGGTTCGGTGTTTTGAATTGAATTGAATTGATAATATGTAAATTGTAGGCAGAGTTATTTGAATTTGATTTTATATAATGGATTATGTTTCGTTCACTCAATAATATACAATTGTTTCACCATGAGTATTGTGTTCGGTTCACCATGAGTACTATGTTCGGTTCATTCTGCAGAAAACTGTTTGAATTTGATTTTATATAATGAATTATGTTTCGTTCACTCAGTACTATACAATTGTATTGTGTTCGGTTCACCATGAGTACTGTGTTCGGTTCATTCTACACTATTCAAAACTCTTCTTCCTTACCTTCTACTGCTTCTTCACCAGAGAGAAAAGGAGGAAAAGACAAAAAAATACAGCAGCAACAACAACAAAAGAATGACGATAAGGAGAAAACACGTGAAGAAGAAGGAACGCAAAAAAGGAGGAGAAGGAGGAACGCGAAGAAGAAGACGAAGAAGAAGAAGACGCTCCGTGCGTAAACGAGCGTGAAAAGAAGAAGAAGAAGAAGAAGAAGAAGAAGAAGAAGCGTGGGAGAGAAGAAGTGTTGAGTAAGAGCAATTTTGTGTGTGTTGGGCGCATGTATTTCACGTTTTATTTAATGGTATTGGATTTTTTTTGTGTTGGACCAACTTGATTACATGGTTACATAGATGTGTACCATCCCGTTAATTAATTGCTACTTCATACGGATCTGCTTTTGGTTTATGAATTATATCAAATGAAAATGGTACAAGTAGTAACAAATCTAAGTCATGATGAATATTGTTTAATATGTTAGATTTTACCAATTACCATGAGAGAGAAGAAGCAACTTTAATTTATGTAATATATATGTGTGACTAGGTATCGCAATACCTTTTTCTTTTATCTATCACTCTGTTTGTCTTTGAATATATAATACGATACCGCTATATACGTACGAGTAAAAGAGTTATCAAATCCAACCAAATTAGTTTAATTGTTTATCGGTCCAATAAAAATTGTCCATACAAAACGCACGTGAATTAGTGAATTACAATTATTTTTTGAGAAAATTTTATTTTTTTCTTTTGAGAGATGATTAAATAATATTTTTTTCTTTGTAAAATATAAATTTTTTTCTTTTAAAATTAAAAAAAATAATTTATTTTAAATTTTTTGTGTTAATTAATGTTAATTTTATCTATTTTTTTAAAAGAAAATATTCTTTAACAAAAATTTTATTCTTTTGTCATTAAATTTTATTTACTAAAATATTTTTTAATAAATTATTTTTTATTGATTAAATTGTATTTTCATCAAAATATTTTTTAAAAAAATTTAATAATTAAATTATTTTTTTAAGATACTTTTTAATAATTTTTTAATTATTAAAATTTCATTTTACCAAAATTTTTGTTAATAATTATTTTTTAATATCAATATGTATTATTTTAAAATTAAATAAAAAATTTTATCACTGTTAATATGTATAATAATTAATACATATTAATATCAAAAAATAATCATACTAAGATTTTTTTTAATGTTAAAAATTAATAATAAAATATAACTATAATTGTTAATGCAAAATTTGTTAAAATCACAATATAATAATTAAATAATTATTGAAGAGTAGTTTAGAAAAAATTTAATTATTAATTTTTTAAAATAATATTTTGATAAAAATTTAATTTAATTAATAAAAAAATAATTTATTAAAGAATATTTTAGTAAGCAAAATTTAATGACAAAAAAATAAATTTTTGTTAAAAGATACTTTTATAAAAAATAATTTATTTTTCTTAAAAAATGGATAAAGTTAACATTAATTAACACAAAAAATTTAAAATGAATTAAAGAAAAAGATTTTTAGAAATTATAAGAAAAGAGAAGGTACATTTTACAAATAAAAGAGAAGAAAATATCATTTTAGCATTTCTCAAAAAAACAGTGAAATTTTATCTTATTTTTTTCTTTTGATGTTTTTGCTACTATTTTTTTTTTACTTTTGACTTTTTAATATTTTCAATCTTTTTTCTTTCCTTATATCTTTTTCTGTAGCTTTTTCTTTTTCTTCTTCTTTATTATTTCATTTTTTTATTATTTTTTCTTAATTTTTATTTTTTTAAGAAGAAAAAACAAAAAAAAATAAGAAAAGAAAAAAATATTTTCTATGTCATTATTCATAAAGTAATATATTTTTATTCAAAAGTTTATGTATTTATTGACAAAAACGAAAAATAAAAAGTTGCAGAATATCATTAAAAATGAAAAACACAAAAATTCATGAAGGTGGACACAAAAGTTTATAAAATTGAATATAAAATAAACTACATAGACATATACATAAGAAAATAAAACAAAAAAAAAACAAAAAGTTGTACAATTTTGTTAAAGATGTAAAATACAAAAATTTATAAGGTTGGACACTAGAATTTCTGAGGTTGAATATAAAATAATTGTATAAACAAAAAAAAAGAAAAAAAAGAAGTGAAAGAGGAAAGGGAGAAGCAGAAAAAAACAGTAATCTTTTTTATGTTATCTTTTAGGGTTATGTGTTTATTATCAAAGAGAAGAAAAAAAAATGAAACAAAAGATTGCAAAATTCTATAATAAATGAATAATACGAAAATTTTAAACTACGAAATGTAGAAATTAATTTCTTATTTTATTGTTGAATTTTTTTTAGTTTTTTTTTTGTTCCTCTTGCCTTTTGTTTTTTCTATTTTGTGTTTTTGGTTTTTTCTGGTTATGCTCTTTTGTTTTGAGAGAGAGAAACACAAAAAATAGAAACATAACGCAAAAATGGAAGGAGAAAAAGAAATTACAAAAAAAAAAGAAGACGACGATGATGACACAAACAAAAAGGAAGAAGACACATAAAAAAGACACGTAAAAAAAAGAATAATATATACGTATAAGGACTTAATTGGTATGATTTGATTAAAAAATAATTGGACATCTAATATTTTTATATATAATAATGTAAAGTTAGTAAGAAAATTTAAAATCAAAAGTAATATAAAAATAAATTAAATTGAGTTGGTTCAGTAATTTGTTTATTTATTTGTTTAAATAAGTGTTGGTGATTTAAATCTCATCTTATAAATACAGCAATCTATTAATATATAACAAATTGTTAATAGAACTCTGATTCGTTATGATTTATTCTTTAACCTATCAAATTAAAAAATATTGTAAAAAAAAAGAATAGTATAAAATAATATTATATACATATAATTAATTACATATCATTACATGAGTACAAAGAACTATTTTCAAACGCATTATTTAAAAAGTATATAAACGGAACACGAGTTTGTGGAGTAATAGTAATAATAATATTTTAATCTGCAAAAGTTCGGAAGTTGACATGTCTAATCGTTTTGTTCATGAAAAACAAGGCAGTATCTGAATTTATCTTACACTTTAGACAATTCCACTTTGGTAGGTGTTTCGTTTTATAGGGTAATGATGAGTAATGACCAAAACCTTAAAACCGTGTTAGTCAATAATAATAACCATAACATGATTGATGAGGACATCATCCATAAGGATAAATGCTAGAGCAAATTATTGTTCCTCGTAATGTAAAAGAAAAAAAATGATAAACTTTTCATTTGTTTCTAGTTATATAGTAAATTATCCAAAGTACAAAAAAATTGACACAGATACTGACCAAAAATAACTTTAAAAATTATAAATAATAAAAGAATAGGTTCAAAATATTTAAGATTCAACAAAAGTAATTAATTATCACATAATAACTTTATAAAAGGAGATGTTGTGCTTGAGAGATAGAGCAAGCAGCGATCTTAAAAAAAAGCGCGTAGAGCGCGATAAGATTGATTTTTAGAGGGGGCATATGGCGCAATAAAAGTGGTCTTCAGAGGACACGTAGAGCACAATAAGAGAGGGTGTGTAGAGCGCGGTTAGAAAAGAGGGCGCGTAGAGTGCGATAAAGAAAGAGAGCGCGTAGAGCGCGATAAGAGTGCAGATGGAATTGCTAAAATAGAGTGTTGATTGAACTGCTGAAATAGAATGCAGACATAACGGTTAAACACAGAATGCAGATGGAACTGCCAGAAGAAGGCACAGATGGAATTGTTGGAAGAAGGCCACAACAGGCCATAGTGACTATTCCATAAATGATAGTTGTTTCCTTGTTAGAACAGGGGTAACCAAGACTGATGTTAGATTTTTACTTGGATGGATGTAACAGAGATTGGTTGGATTTTGAGCTAAATTTAAAGATTGATTATTCATTGTGGAAGGAGGTTGAAAAAAAAAATAGAATGATTTCTCACTAGAAAGATAA